>NC_142929.1:6666532-6721532 GCF_046866305.1 Octopus bimaculoides
AAGCCAGTCTCCCATGCCGGTGGCACATAAAATGCACCATTCAAGTGTGGTCATTGCCAGTGGTGCCTGACTGGCCCTCATGCTGGTGGCACGTAAAAAGGACCCACTACACTCTCAGAGTAGTTGGCATTAGGATGGGCATCCAGCTATAGAAACCTTGCCAGATCAGATTGGAGCCTGGTGCACCCTCCTGGCTTGCCAGCCCTCAGTTAAATCGTCCAACCCATGCCAGCATGGAAAGCAGATGTTAAACGATGGTGATGATGATTTTAATATTTTATCTTTTACTTGTTTCAGTCATCATGCAGGGGTTCCAGTTTCAGTACCAAAGGGCTTTGGAATGTCTGCACTGGCTGAGTGTGGCAATACCTGTTAAGGGTCATAGTTATGGATCAAACAGCAGAAGATGGTCCAGTAGCAGGGAAGCGCTAGTCTAAAGACATGTCTCACAGAGGCCTACAGTATGTGTGCACATACCCTCACGTCATGTAAATCAGTCAATTTATCTGCAAGGAAAGAAATACTGTGGCTCAAAAAATCAGATTCAGACCTACTGAGTAGCATTTTGGGCAAGTGTTCTCTACAACCTTGGGCTGACCAAAGCCTGGGGAGTGGATTTGGTAGACAGAATGTGAAATAAGGCGGCGAGCTGGCAGAACCGTTAGCACACTGAGCGAAATGCTTAACGGTATTTCATCTGCCGTTACATTCTGAGTTCAAATTCTGCCGGGGTCGACTTTGCTTTTCATCCCTTTCGGGGTTCATAAATTAAGTACCAGTTACGCACTGGGGTCGATGTAATCGACTTCTTAATCCGTTTGTCCATCCTTGTTTGTCCCCTCTTTATTTAGCCCTTTGTGGGCAATAAAGAAATAATAAAATTGAGTGTGTTTGTGCTTGTATTTGTCCTCCACCACTGCAGGACAACCAGTGTTTGTTTATTTACATGCCTGTAACTTAGTAGTTCAGCAAAAGATACCTATAAAACGAGCTCAAAAACGGTTTGTTTGACTAAAAATTCTTCAAGGCTCCAGCACAGCCACAGTCCAATGATTGAAACAAGTAAATGACAGACGAATTTTCAAACTTTTGTATTTAGATCCATGATTGCTGATACCTGCAGACTCAGCATTTGAAGAGAGGGTAACGATATTGTTGACTAATTTTGTAACCCTATATTGATTCTGTTATAAAACCAATACTTGATGTAAGTTTGGAAATTCATCAGAATCATAGCTCACCATTTCAGATTCCGTGTCTTTGAAGGAAAAAAAAAAATGAAATACATGAGCTAAAATTATTAGAAATGGTGTTTCATTTTTGTATAGGATTTTCAAGATTCTTGATGTGAGTTCATGTATTGTAATAAATGTTGTTACCCTTTTGAGAGGCTTATTTTACCAATAAAACTCCATGCAGTGCTTTATATTTCACTTTTACTGCTATTTGTCAACTATCTAATTAATTAACCAATTAGGTAATTGATTGCGTGACAAATTATCTGACATCCACTAAAGCTGGATATGATTGTTATTATTCATTTTCTCCTGGTCAACACTAATTGAAATGACCTATACGCAAAGTGTGGCAACAATCACTGTCATCTTATCTTCAGACATGCTGCACCTAAAAATGCATTACTGAATCTGGCATTCCTTTATTAAGGTGTGATTTAAAGGGAATTTCTTTATTATTTCTGGGAGCTTTTTGAAGATTTAGATCAGTGGTTCTCAACCAGGGTTCATATAAGACATCATCATCACCATTGTCGTCATTGTTTAACATCCACTTTCCATGTTGGCATGGGTTGGACGGTTTGACTGAGGACAGGTGAGCCAGAAGGCTGCACCAAGCTCAATCTGATCTGGCAGAGTTTCTACAGCTGGATGCTCTTCCTAATGCCAACCACTTTAAGAGTGTAGTCGGTGCTTTTACATGCCACTGGCACAAGGGCCAGTGAGACGGTTCTGGCAATGGCTATGCTCAAAAGGTGTTTTTTTACATGCTACCTGCATGGGAACCAGTCCGGTGAAACTGGCAATGAACTCGCTCAAAAGGTGTTTTTCACGTGCCACCGGCACATGTACCACTAAAGCAATGCTGGCAACGATCACACTCGAATGGTGCTTTTTACATGCCACCAGTGCGGGAGCCAGTCTTGGGGTCGATTTGTTTGACTAAATGCGGTGCTCCAGCATGGCTGCAGTCAAATGACTGAAACAAGTAAAAGTCTAAAAGAGAACATTTAACAATAAAAATATGATGGGGTTTTTTTGAAACATCAATGACTGTCTTCTGGGGTCAAAGAAAAAGTCAAGGAGCTCATAGGTAAAAAAAAAATTTTTGACAACCATTGATTAAGAAGAATGCTTATTTCTCAGAATCAGTTAAATTGCTTACCAGATTTTTATGATTTTTAAGGCAAAAATATCTCTTTCACTTTTAATGATATCAAGCAACAATGATATCCCCGCAAAATTGTAATGAAAATCAATTACTTGACAATATGACAAGGAAAATAGATAAATTTTCAAAGTTCCAAAATGAAAAGTGTCTCATTACATGACATATTGAAATTTTTATTTAATCTGAAACGGATCCTTTTTCAAGTAATTTCAAACCAAATTGCTCCCTACCACACAAAATATCTAGCATTTTACAAGTAGCAATGTTATATTTTCTGAAATTAGAATTGTAAAAATACATACCAAATCAATTTTCAATCTATTTCTCAATTATAATAAAAATAGTACTAAAATATTGTGCAAAAAAGAAAAAAACAGAAATCATGCAAAAATGTTGATATTTTTCAATGAAATAATATCTGCATTTCAAACACATACATATGTGCATGTGTGTGTGTGTGTGTATATATATGTGTGTGTGTGTGTGTGTGTGTGTGTGTGTGTGTGTGTGTGTGTGTGTGTATTTATGCATATATATATATATATATAGAGAGAGAGAGAGAGAGACAAACACATATGTATAGTAAGGGGAGGGATAATATTGATCAAAATTATCAATATTGTACTATATATATATATACATCATCATCATCATCATCATCGTTTAACGTCCGCTTTCCATGCTAGCATGGGTTGGACGATTTGACTGAGGACTGGTGAAACCGGATGGCAACACCAGGCTCCAGTCTGATTTGGCAGAGTTTCTACAGCTGGATGCCCTTCCTAACGCCAACCACTCAGAGAGCGTAGTGGGTGCTTTTACGTGTCACCCGCACGAAAACGGCCACGCTCGAAATGGTGTCTTTTATGTGCCACCCGCACAAGCCAGTCCAGGGGCACTGGCAACGATCTCGCTCGAAAATCCTACAGGAGCCAGTCAGGCGGTACTGGCAACGGCCACGCTCAAAATGGTGCATCTCATGTGCCACCCGCACAAGAACCAGTCCAGGGGCACTGGCAACGATCTTACTTGGCTTGCCGGGTCTTCTCACGCACAGCCCATTTCCAAAGGTCTCCATATGTATATATATACATACATATATGTATGTATATATATGTACATATATATGTACATATATATATATATATATATATATATATATATATATTTGACCGTTGACTGAACACTATTCAATTTTTTTTCTCCGTGTTTTTCTCCTTGTCTCCGTATTCTTTCTGTTGAAGAGCGTAGCTCGAAACGTCAAAGACTTTCCGTATTCCCGAGCGTCATACTAATATATACTTTTGTTATTTACACCACCTGTCCTCGTCTGTTGTTATTTTTTGTATATTCTCCCATATATACATATATACATATACATGTATATAGATATATGTATATAGACATATGTATGTAAACATATATATGTATATACATATATGTATATATATATATATATATATATGTATGTGTGTGTGTATATATATATATATATATATAGATATATGTATATAGATATATCGTCATCATCGTTTAACGTCCGTTTTCCATGCTGGCATGTGTTGGGCGTTTTGACTGGGGTCTGGAGAGCCAGTGGCTACACCAGGCTCCAATCTGATCTGGCAATGTTTCTACAGCTGGATGCCCTTCCCAATGCCAACCATTCTGAGAGTGTAGTGGGTGCTTTTTACCTGCCACTGGCACAGGAGCCAGTCAGGTGGGCCTGGCATCGATCACATTCAGATAGTGCTTTTTACATACCACAGGCATGTAGGCCAGTCAGGTGGCACTGGCCACAGCTACAATATTGGTTTTACTTGACTTAACAGGTCTTCTGAAGCATATCATATCGCCCAACGCATTAGGTGTACACTTAATTTGGCCAGATATGTGTGGCTGTGAACCCTTTCGAACAAGCAACACTGATTTCGCAACTCCATACTTTGAAATGACTAAATATGAACAGCTATTTGTACTTACAAACCATGTACAGGAGACTTCTTGACCACTTCTACACACCATTCTCCTCGAATAATGGAACTGCAACTACAATATCTTCATATATCTTATTTCTACTTTTATTCTCTTATTTCCCTCTATATTCCCTATCTTTTCCACAATAATTCAAACTCAAATATTTTCTCACACCATCTCTGATAAAGGGATATCCGTAATATCCCAGAAACAGCTGTAAGACTATTTCATTATAAATGATCTGAAAACTCCTCACAGCCTTGGCTTTGTTATCTCATTCCGTCTAACACACACACACACACACACACACACACACATATATGTACATATATTTGGGTAACTTAGTACAATGGATAGAAGAAATCCACTGCTATGCCTTGTTGCTGTCTTAAGACAAATACTGCTGTTGTACTTCTTTCTACAGTATATCCACATTAAGTAGGATATACATTATGCTATTTTGTCTTAATACACCTTTTGTTGCAAATGACAAACACACACATACACACACTCTTATTTCTTCGTCACCATTTGCTTTTCCTTTAAATTTTAGGTTAAAAGGGTCAATCAAACGTCATAATGTTCTGCGACATGAAATGAAAATTCCCTCATCCAAAATAGTACCATGATACAGATGGTATTATTTTTGTTGCATCATTACCAAAACAGTGAGTGATTCATCAGTGACAGGCAGGTGGTTTGGATCTCGTTAATGAAGAGGTTTTCCATTTCATATTATTACAGGTAACATCCAGAATCTGCGAACAGTGTCTGTACGATGAATATATTCATTACATTTCTCTCATTTGTTGTAAACATCTATTTATGTGTGAGTGTGTGCAAATACATACACCAATCAACAGCACACACACACACACACACACACACACACACACACACACACACACACGCACACGCACGCGCGCGCGCGCGCGTATGTGTTGAGATGGTTTCAAGTTTTGCTCCTGGAGTGTGATATTTATGTATGGAAAACTGATAAAAGATATGAAGGTTTGAACAGACTAACTAATGTGGAATGTCTTCAATAATTTTGGTCTTCTCTCTGGTTTTGGAGGTAAATTAAGTTTTGTCTTTTAGAGTTTAAAATGCCTTAAAATAGATGTAGCAATAGTAATTCATTTATAATTGATTTACTTGAAGTAAACTAGAGTTATGTAAGAACTTGGGTATACAACATCTGTTTATTTTTGTAACTTAAAGGTCATCTGAAGTTGAAAGCTATTGTCTGTAAAATTTGAAAGTCTAAAGTGGATATGTATGTTGAGAGCAGTGTATGAAGGCATGGGTATATGTTCTTATGCACGTTAATTAGTAAGTATATGTGTGTGTATATGGGTAGGAAGAGTTCTATAGAATTCTTAGCATGTTGATTCGACAGAATTACAGATATTTATACTATAATTACAAGGAATGCATGAATTAAACAAAACATGATTGATATTTTTGTAAAATCTGGTATGATAAAATATTTACGAAGTAGATAAACACGTTGCTGATTTATATCAAATTCCGTCTCAAATATATATTAGACAATCTACACTACTACATTAGATGAAAGGAATGCATCATCATCATCGTTTAACGTCTGCCTTTCCTGCTGGCATGGGTAGGACGGATGGTTTGACAGGAGCCAACCAGGCAGAAGCCTGTGCCAGACTTCTGTAACTGTTTTGGCAGGATTTTTTATAACTGGATTCTCTTCCTATCACCAACTACTTAGTAGTCCTCTGGAAAGAAACAAAAAAAAATCATCGCTGTGTTTCTCAATATTGCAAAACACCTGATATCTTAATATTCAGGAACGGTATAGAACTCTTAAAGACCACATCCATACTTTTTCACCACTGGCTTGCAAGAGCCATTAATCTTTCAAAAACAAACACTGGAATTTTTATCAAATCTTTAACTGACACTTTTATATCAAAATTATATATCTGTCACCTCTACACCTATGAAACAATTCAATCTTTTTAACTGCTTTAATTCAATCCAAAATATAAATGTTACTGTTATCCAGTTTGAAATATGCAATAATTACTCATCTATCAGCAAATATTTCTTTCATGATATAATTAATAGTGCAATAGCTGCCACACCATCAAATCATCTGATATTGAGACAGAATTTAAGGCCAGAAAATCTAGTTTTTTTCCTTCAGCAACATTCTTTGAAGAATAAAGCAAAATACGAAACTGCTTGTCATGAGCATGGGAATAAAGGATATGACAGAAGTGAGTGATTGGATTGAAATATTCCTCTCAGCACATGGCTATGATGCTCCCCCACTACTTCTGCTCATGATCAGAGATGCACATATCGTCAGCCACCAAGGGGCATACTCAACTGGTTAAGGTCAAACAAGTGACAGGCAAATCTGTGGTATCGAGCAGAATATTTGCTGCAGCCCATCTTTTTATACCAAGACAAAACAATGTACATGATAACACTTCCATTCAATTAAGTTCAGAAGTCATGAGAGCCACTCCCTGGTACTGCATCCCGGCAATTATTATTATTATTATTATTACTATTATTATTATTATTATTATTATTATTATCATTATTATTATTATTATTATTAAAGACATCACACAATATCCGATATTGTGATGTTGTTGATTGAACATTTTGTATCTACCGGGAGGTTTGTACTGTCTGTCAAGTTACAACAAGGGCCCCTGTTATTATTATTATTATCATTATCATTATTATTATTATTGTTATTATTGCTGCTTTCATTTCACTGATTCATGTTCCACCTACCTGACATTATCATAGAATATATAAATGACATGTTTATGCATCTTCTCTAAGAAGATGACATCTGCTACACCTGGTCAAAGCTTTTAGATGCTATATACAAACACCATTATGTTACAGCAATCTCAGGTTAAAGAATTTTCTGCTAATAGAAATTGTAAAGTACGGCCAATAATTTCAGAATACAATCTTCAAATTCACCATTTTAAAACTTGGATAAATTTTAACAATTTAAACCCTACACTTTGATCTTTTGCCTAAGATTGCTTTTTGATGTTTTAGCGAAGATCAAACTATAGGTAATAATTTGAAAAGCTAAAATCATAATACGTGTGTGTGAGAGAGAGAGAGAGAGAGAGAGAGAGAGAGAGAGAGAGAGAGAGAGAGTGAGTGAGTGAGTATGTGTTTGTGCATGCGTCATTATAGAAACTTGCAGTATGTAAGATAGATTTTTCACTGTGAATGTTTGTGTGTTTGTATACTTTCTTAAGTCACAATATGTATGTGTGTGTTTGTGTGCAGATATCTGTATCTGTCTATCTATAATTCTATCTAACTCTATTCATCTTTCTTTCTTTCTTTCTTTATATATATATATATATATATATATATATATATATATACTTATCTATATGTATGAATGCATGTCATTAATCTCTATGCCAATAGAGAAAGAGTCGGTTTCTAACTTAGATCCAAGGTTTCTTCATTGGAATTTCAACAACAAGACCAAGGTATTTTGTATGTATGTATGTTATGTTATGTTATGTTATGTCATGTATGTATGTATGCATGTATGTATTAATGTTTATATGCAGATTTGTATGCTTTGCTTAATGTATGTTTTCTCATGCATATAGTTGCATATCTAGACATGCTCATATATATTTAAATGCTAAACTTCTGAAAAATTTTACAGACTTTTACAGTTCCATATGTAAGTATGCATGTATGTATGTATGTATGTATGTATGTATGCACTCTGTTATGAAACCAGATATGCAGGGAATGGCATTGAACATTTTGGGGATCTTTTGTTTATGCTTGAGATCTTGGCCCTCCCACATCCCTGAGCCTGTGACTTATATTGGCACCAGACATCTTGCCTTAGCTTGTCTCTGGATAATGTCAAATAGAATGGAGTGGGTCTATGGGTTGTTGTGCACTGGACCTAAAATTTTGCATAGTCACTGCTGACTTTTCCTTTACATGTGCACTGCTTGAATATTTCATGTTGGAATGCGCACACTCTGTTGCGTAACAAGAGTGATTGTAGGCCTGAAAGAGCAGAGCTTGTTAGTCACCAACAGAGCTGCAAATATAATGTATAAGGTAGTTTTGAGCACACAATGTTCCTAAAGACCAGAAATGGTTTTCTTCAGTCATGAGTGGATGGTCATCATCATGTATGTATGTTTTACGTATCCACCTCACCAATGCAGTCACCTCAGAAAAAAAAGACCATCACCGCAAACAACCCAGCTTCTCCCAACAGGTACACAGACACATCTAAGCAACATACCTCTCTGGTCGAGCATAGAAACAAGGCAATTTCGATGCTCTATTCAAAGAGCTCGGCCACTGGGAAGAAGTTAAAAAAATAAAATCAGCAATAGAAGTGAATATGCCATGAACAGATTTCCCAGAAGGCATGAGATGTCTTGTTATTGACTTGGAAAACTACAAACAATTACAAGAAAAATTCTGGAAAAACATAGACCCATTACGGCAGGCAGTGAGATATGACACTCTATCTTTGATAATAGAATATGAGGACTTAAAACCATATATAATATGGCATAAGTAAGTATTCTTTGATACTAAAATTGATGAACAATGTATAAAAAAAAAAAAAACAGTCAAATGGTCTACTCCATTGTAGGGTACGAGTAACCATTTCATCCTTATCTAATTTATAATTTATTTCATTTATCCGTTTATGTTTTTATGTCCCCACATTGTGTTGTCTGTCCTTGTGCTGTCCCTTCTATGTTTTGGCCCTTGTAGCTAATAAAGAAATACATGTATGTATAAAGTAGAAAGGATCTCATGATCTAGGCAGCTGACTTGGTAGCACTTTATGTGAATATTTAACTAACAGAGTTCTCCAAAGAAATACCAGCAATAATTTTCTTGGATGTAATCTTGTGATGCCTATGTACTTGTACATTTAAATGCTGATTGTTTTATTGCTGTTATCTCATCTACACTGAGGTCGTTGAAATGTCAAACAGGTTTGTTCACCTACTACATGATAGTTGTAAGAGAAATAACTCATTAAACACCATTTTAAATATTTCAGCCAGGAAGTTCACTGATTAGTTAAATATTAAATTAAACACCACCCTACAAAAAGTATGTTTGAAATGCTCTCTTTTCCACAAATATTTTCACTGATTGTCGAAATGCATTTTTCACAAGTTGTATTGTAAAGTGATAATTATTCAAACAATGCCTGATGAAATGAATTGGTTATTTTATTATGTAAAATATTAGTAAATAAATATATATACCATTTTCATGGAAACGATCATTATGTACTTAAAAAGTCATCATTTTTATTCATATGTCTTTTATCTTTTACTTGTTTCAGTCATTAGGCTAAAGCCATGCTTGGGGCACCACCTTGAAGAATTTTAGTGGAATTAATTAACTCCAATACTTAGCTTTTTTAAGCCTGGTACTTATTCGCTTGGTTTCTTTTGACGAACTGCTAAGTTACAGAGACATAGACAAAGCAACACTGGCTGTCAAGTGGTAGTGGAGAACAATCAGACAAACACACACACACATACATACATGCACATGCATATTCACACATATATACATTGGCCTTTTTCAGTTTTCATCTACCAAATTCATTCACAAGACTTTGGTAGGCCTAAAGTGCCATGCAGTGGAATTGAACCCGGAACCATGTGACTAAGAAGCAAACTTCTTGCTATATCAACCATCCCCACCCTACTAGCTACCATCAACACCAACACAGCCATTATTGGTATCAAAACCAACCAACCCCCAACCATTACCAACCTGAGAACTTCATAATGACCAACAACATTAGCAATAATAGAATGAACATGATAAGCAACTCCATATAGAATAAAAGACACATTCTAAGATGATGCAGTACCCTGGTGTATTTTAAAAGTTGAATGAAGCAACAACGATACATTTAAGAAGAACAATATGTCCTCTGCCACAGCCAACAATACACCACCACTATCATCATCTCCTATACCAACAACCACCCCAAACACAACAATAATAGTATCAGCATGGTGCACTATCTATAGCTCCAGAATTTATTGTCAAGGAGGGAATGTGTGTGTGTGTGTGGTGTATGGTTTAAGTCAGAGGTGCAAGGGGAAAGGGGTCGATGAATCTGGAATCCATTCAACTAACTGTAATCATAGTGTGTTTCTCACCTCACTCCATTCTGTCATCTTTCTATTTCCATTCTTTCATCTGTAGGAATAAAACAATATTTTGCTCTCATAAAATAGTTTTTTTCTTGGTGTTATTAATTCTTTTGGATAACAGTTTATTGTTGATTGTTGCTGTTGTTGGATTTATTCACAATTCAAAATATCTAGAATCCATGAAGTGGAACTGAAAAGCAGTAGTGCAAAAAAGCAAACATTAAGGGATTACACTGGAGAAAAATCAGCCACGTTGCCAAAACATTTAAGTCTACCATGTAGAAAATGTAAGAATAAAACAATACATGACAATAAAAAGAAAATTAAATGAAGCACTTAAGAAGCTAATTTGCTAATTGTTTGGAATTTAATTTTTCATAAGTGAAATAAACGTCAGATTTGCTTTTCCATTTGGAGAAGCTGTTGCTTCTATTCAAAAGTTTTGTAAGGTTTTCCAAATCCATTTCAATGCAAGAAATCCTTCTGTATATTCAGTAAGAATTTTATGAATTTAATGTGATGCTAAAGCTGCATAGCTCTTGAATGTATAGATTGTAGATTAGACTTGATGGCAATTAAAAAAAAATCCATAAGGTTGTATAATGAGTTTCAGGAAATCAAATGTGAAACTGATAATGAAAGCATTTTTCTGGCTGGCAAAGTTTGGCTTGGAAAGTCTAAGAAGCACCTGAGTTTGTACAAGATAAAAATGACAGGTGAAGTTGCTAGTGTTGATACAGAAGTTGCTTTGAGTTATCCTGAAGGAAAAGAATAGCTGAAATATCAAAGCAAGCATACAATATTGAGGAAACTGTACTTTTCTAGAAGTGCATACCTGCTACAACTTTTATTTCTTGAGAACAAAAAACAATTCACACCAGGATTTAAAGCATTTAAAATTTGTCTTTCACTTCTGAGAGGAAATGTTGCTGGAGATATGAAATATCCACTGATGTATCCTTGCAAACTCCAAGGGATTTCAAGAAATAGAGACAATTTAAGAGGGCATGGATGACTAAAACCGTTTCAAAGAGTGGTTTACAAACATTTTTGTCCTTCTATAGAAAGGTAGAATACCAGAAATGTTTCCAACAAAGCATTACTCATTTTAGACAATGCTCCAAGAGACTCAGTGAATATAAATGAGCTTTCTGATAATGCAAGAGTGGAATACATCTCCTAGAATACAGTTTCTTTGTTCTAATCAATAGATCAAGGTGTGACAGCTATCTTCAAGGTTTATTATCTGAGAACTTTCACACATCTGCAAGATAAACCTAGATTCTGGAACATATAGAAGTTCAACGTAATGGATGCTGCGGATAATACAACTGAGTTATGGGAGGAAGTAAAACTCTCAGCTTCAACCAAACTGTATCCAAGACATGACAAGTTTTCTACAAGCAGAAAATTAAAACAAATTTAAAAGATACTGTGATACTTACAAATAATGTTGGTTTGCAGAAGTCATAGAGGATGACATGGGTAAGCTGCTAGTGTCCTTCATAGTAAGTTTCTTTAATGAGGGGCTGATGCTGTTGAAAAAACAACCTCCCATTAATTTGGTTGCAAAAAATATTGTTAGAGACTGGTACTTACAGGGGAAGTTTTGCAACTTCTTTCATGATAAAGCCCCTAATTATGATAGTAACATTGAAATTGCAAGAAGGGCCCAATTCATAAACTGTAATCTATAAAAAGATAATGCGCTGAATAGAGAAACATGAGTTTTTCTCTTCTGAGATCAAAACTCACTAATTTCAATTTTGCCTTTCTTCTGTTTGGTGCTGAGAAATGAAGTGCAAATCTATAACAGATGATTGATGGAATCATCAAAAGAAACAGACAGCACTAGTGATGGTGGCACATAAAACACACTGATGATGATGCCATATAAAATGCACTGACGATGGGGGCCACATAAAATGAACTAGTAAAAGTGCCATGTAAAATGCACTGGTGATGTTGAACCATAAAATTCACTGCTAATGGTGCCACATTCAATGTCCTAGTACTGGTCACACAAGAGATGGTGCCACGTAAAATGCACGGATGATGGTGCCATGTAAAAAACACTGGTCATGGTGCCACGTAAAATTAACTGGTGATGGAGCCATGGGGAATACACTGGTGATAGCGCCATGTAAAATACACCGATGATGGAGCCATGTAAAATGTACTGATGATGGTGCCATGTAACATACATTGGTGATGGTACCACATAAAATGCACTGGTGATGGTGCCACGTAACTTACACTGGTGACAGTGCCATGTAAAATGTACTGGCGAAGGTGCTCTCTAATATACACTGGTGATGGTGCTACGTAAAATACACTGGTGATGGTGCCATGTAAAATGAACTGAGGATGGTGCCATGTAAAATGCACTGGAGACAGTGCCATGTAAAATATACTGGCGATGGTGCCATGTGAAATGCACAGATGATGGTGTCACGTAAAATGCACTGGTGATGGTGCCATGTGAAATACACTAATGATGGAGTTCTGTAAAATCCATTGGTGATGGTGCCACATTAAATGCGCTGCTGATGGTGCCACGTAAAATACACTGGTGATGGTGCCACGTAAAATAAACTGGTGATGGTGCCATGTAAAATACACTGTTGATGGTGCCACGTAAAATGCACTGGTGATGGTGCCATATAAAATACACAGGTGATGGGGCCATGTAAAATACACTGGTAATAGTGCCATGTAAAATAGACTGGTGATGGTGCGTTGTAAAATACACTGCTGATGGTGCCACGTAAGATGCACTGGTGATGGTGCCATATAAAATACACTGGTGAGGGTGCCATGTAAAATGCGCTACTGAAGGTGTCATGTAAAAAATACTAGTGATGGTGCCACAACAAATACACTGCTGATGATTCTCTGTAAAATGCACTGGTAATGGTGCCATGTAGAATACACTGGTGATGGTGCCATGTAAAATGCACTGGTGATGGTGCCATGCAAAATGCACTGGTGATGGTGCCACGTCAAATTCACTGGTGATGGTGTCATGTGAAATACGCAGGTGATGGTGCCACGTAAAATGTACTGGTGGTGGTTCCACATAGGATGCCAAAGTTGTAGTGCCTTGTAAAATGTACTGATGCTAGTGCCACATAAAAAGCACCCTGTAGATTCTATAAAGTCGTTGGCATTAGGAAGGGCATCTAATTGTAGAATCCATGCTGAAACAGACAACTGGAGCCTGGTGCAGCTCCTGGTTTTGCACTCTCCTTTCAAATCATACATCCCATCCTGCCATGGAAAACGGACATTAATGATGATGAGGATGATTAGCAAAGAGGGTGGTTTGCTATGTGATATTTTTTCTTGCTCTCTGCATGCTGCTGGCAAAACCTGAAGATACACAGGTGCTTAGCTGCATTAGCTCTTTGCATAATCTCAGCAAAGGGACAATGCATATATGGGAACCTGTAAATCTTCCTCAAAATTTTTGCACTGATCTGTATCTGGGCAAGAAACATACCTGATGCAGATTATCAAAACATTTGTAACAGATAACAAAGGCTATTGATAATATCTGCATAAATCTTATAAATATTAAAAGGAAAACTATTTCTCTCTTTTAATGACTTCTTGTGTTAAGCTTTTATAACTTGAATGGGTTCTTCAAATGATCTCAAAGAAAAGAGCTATTCTTGTTTTTTGTTGTTTAGTTTCGTATGAACCCTGAATAAGTGGGGCTATGTTTAAATGCATTCCTGCTGTGACTATCCATTTACATTAGGAATCTGTTGCACTACATTATCTAAATATATCCTTCCTTTTAAGAATGTAAATCATATGCTTAACCTTTTAGCATTCAGATTTCTATGTGAAATGCAGTGTTTATTCACATTTTTTAAAATTTATCATTATCACGTAGTTTCAAGATTTCAATGATGTAATTGTTTATTTTTAGAATGGCATTGTAAAGTAGGTGTGTGAGGTCAGATCTGGTCAGTTTAAACATAAACAGGTAGAATATGTGGGCCAGGTATGGTTGGTTTAAATTCTAAAGGTTTGAGCCAGTGCTGCTGGACTGGCTCTTGTGCAGGTGGCACGTAAAATACACCATTTTGAGCGTGGCCGTTGCCAGTACCTCCTGACTAGCCTTCGTGCCGGTGGCACGTAAAAGCACCCACTACACTCTTGGAGTGGTTGGCGTTAGGAAGGGCATCCAGCTGTAGAAACTCTGCCAAATCAGATTGGAGCCTGGTGTAGCCATTTGGTTCACCAGTCCTCAGTGAAATCGTCCAATCCATGCTGGCATGGAAAGCGGACGTTAAACGATGATGATGATGAAAGGAGGGATTTGACAAATATTTCTAGCAGTTTGAGCAACCACATAAAAGTCTACGAGAAAATAGTCGTTCTTGAGGTGAAACTATTTAAGCCAACATTCTATATCAAGAGATAGCTAAGATTTATCAAAGAAGAAAATAATCTTATCATTGAAATTTCTTGTTTGATGTATACAGTCAAAGACTTGATTAATCGATTTAAAAATAATCAAATGTGACTCATTCAATTTAAGGACTTTCAAAAATTCTTTTAAAAGATAAACTAACAACAAGATTGAAAAGAATATTGAATTTTTCATTGAAAACTTGCTGAAAGAAAAATCAAATAAAAGTTCTAAGTGGTACTGAGTACGTTTTTTGGAACAAATGATTATTGAAGAGTAAAATCACATAATATATCTCAAAAGATATGTTTGTTGGGGAATACCTTACACCTATCGATGGAAACTATTTATATTTATCCCTAGAGAGATAAAGAAAAGAAATCTATGTTTTAAAGTGTAAAACACTAAGATTTGAAAAAACAAAACTAGTGATGCTCTATTTTGATAAAAATTCATCTAAAGAGTAAAAGCAGAGGAATAAATGTTATGCCAAGTGGAAACAGAAAAGTTTAATGTTTCTGACACTCGTTCTTCTTTGGAGAAAGAAAAACATATGGCATTTTCTCTCTCTTTGCAGAAATGGATAAGTGTTCAAAATATTAGAATTCTTGCTTGTAGCATAACATTTACTCCTCTCTCTTTTTATGCTTTCTTCAACTGTGTGTTTAAAACGTTCCTTTTTTCACAAGCATATGGTTTTGGTTTCAGTCTCACTGTATGGTATTTTGAGCATCTGTCATCTACTGTAATCCAAGGAAGACTAATGGCTGAAATATATCTATATATGTAGTAACGCCTGCGCACGCGTAGTCTTATGCATGCGTAAAATTAAACAAGCAAGCGTCTCCCGCTCAGTTCATTCTCTTTCTCGCTGGCCAGCGATTGAGCATGGACGTTTGTTTAAAGCTGTCTCTACATCTTTCGGTCTTATACTCGACAGCTCGTTATTCTCACCTCTAAAGATGTATAACTAAAGATATGTATGTTTACCACCTAAATAAGTGTTGTTTAAGTTGTTTAGTCTGGAGTTCAGCGTTCCGTTGTATTCTTAATTTTATAGTAGAAAGTCAGGTATACAATATAAAGATGTATAACCCACTTTCTACTAAATATATATATATATATATATATATATATATATATATATCAAAGCGCTATCCAAAAGTGATCGATACCAGGACCGTCTGACTGGCCTCTGTGCCGGTGGCACATAAAAAGCACCATTTAAACGTGGCTGATGCCAGTACTCCCTGACTGGTACCCATGCCGCTGGCACGTAAAAAGCACTATTTGAATGCGATTGATGCTAGGACTGCCATCCAAACATGGCCAATGCCAGTATGCTTTGACTGGATCCCATGTCAGTGGCACGTAAAAAGCACCATCCAAACATGGCCGATGTCAGTACCCCCGACTGGCTCCTGTGCTAGTAGCACATAAAAAGCATCATCTGAATGTGGCCAATGCTAGTACCCACTGACTGGCTCCCGTGCTGGTGGCAAATAAAAAGCACCATCCAAACGTGATTGATGCCAGGTCCACCTGACTGGCTCCTGTGCCGGTGGGATGTAAAAAGCACTCACTACACTCCTGGAGTGGTAGGCGTCAGGAAGGGCATTCAGCTATAGAAACATTGCCAGATCAGATTGGAGCCTGATGCATCCACTGGTTCTCCAGACCTCAGTCAAACCGTCCAACCCATACTAGCATGGAAAACGAACGTTAAACGACGACGACGATGATGATGATGGCGACGACGACGATGATGATGTATATGACATTGAGTATATGAAGTACTGAAGGATGACATCAGGACACTGAATCTTAGAGAGTAGATGACAAAGGACTGAGATATCTGGTACCTTGACATACTCAAGAAGACCCAACCTCCACAGTAGAAGTGTTCATTCTTTTCCCCATTTTGAGGGCTGGCTTGCACCCATGATGGCACCATGTGATAGTGTCCATGCTAGTTCCATGTAGTAGCACCTGTGCCAGTGTCACATAGTAAGCACCCAGCATACGTTATAAATGGTTGGCGTCGGGAAGGGGGTCAAGCTGTAGAAGCAATGTCAAATCGGTCTGGAGCCTGGTGCAGCTCTACTGCTTGCCAGCCCTGATCAAACCATCCAACCCATGCCAGCATGGAAACTGGACATTGAAGGATGATGATGATGATGTGGTGTATGTATGTATAAAAGTGGCACTCTGTCGATTACAGCAACAAGTATTCCAGTTGATCAAATCAACAGATCAAACTGCTCATGATATTAACGTGCAAGTGGCTGATCACTTGACAGGCACAATGTGTACCTTTGATGTATATATGTGTATATGCACATGTATGTAAGCATATGGATATGAAAATAAACAGATCAACATACAGACAGATAGGTACATAGTTTATATGAACAGACAAGCACACATACGCAAATGGAGACTGAAACACATGACCATATATATACACACACACTTTACTTCACACAAAGACACATATGGAGACACACATCCACACATATGGAGATGCACATCCATACATACAAACACGGTACATAGTTGCAAAACACAAACACACACACACACTTAGACATGCACACACAGGGAGACAGAAGTGCATACCTATACAAACACACGTACACACACACACATACATAAAAATACACAAACATGGACATGCAAGCACATGAATATGCAAAATACATACATACAGATGCACACACATACATACATAGATATATACATATGCATACATACACATATATGTATACACACACATGTATACATACATACATACATACACGCATGCATGCATAGGCACACACACACACATGCGCACAAAAAAACAAAAGGGAATGCAGTGTTAATAACAGACAGAGTCAAAACTATTGAAAAGGTTGCAACAAAAATCTTTGGAAAATGTAAATAAGAAATAAGTGGAAATTTTACAGGGGAATGTGTTAAATTATAAGGCACAAAAAGAAAATGACTCTCCCCAGACACAACAGAATAGATTTAAAGTATACTATGATAATAACGACATAATTTAAATTAAACTGCATAAATTATTTCACCAAACACTTACTTTAGCTGGAATATAACATTATGCTGTGTGATATTGTTTTGTCAATTATATTCTGTGTTACCACTGTGAATTAAATTGCTTAAAGCAACAGCTAGATAACTGTAACTTATTCCAGTCTGACAAAGACCTGTTCTCCAAAGTGCAAACCATTCCAATAATCATTTAACCAAACTGTCCTCTTTGTCAATGCGTATGTCCTTTATTATTCAAATAATAAACTTTATAATTTTAATAATGCAAAATGAAAATAAATGCAGGCACAAATGTGGCTGTGTGGTAAGAAGCTTGCTTTCCGACCACATGGTTCCAGGTTCAATATCATTGCGTGGCACCTTGAGCAAATGTTTTCTATTATAGTCTCCGGCTGACCAAGGCTTTGTGAGTGGATTTGGTAGATGGAAAGTGAAAGACGCCCAATGTGTGTGTGTGTGTATATGTTTGTGTATAATATATAATTTGCTTCCCAGCCATATGGTTTGAAGTTCAGTCCCATTGTGTGGTACCTAGGGCTAGTGTCTTTTACTATAGCCTCAAGCCAACCAAAGCCTTTTGAGTGGATTTGGTAGATGGAAACTGAAAGAAGCCTGTCGTGTGTGTATGTGAGTGCACGTGTGTGTGTGTGTGTTTGTGCTTGTCCTCCACTACCACTTGACAACTGGTGTTGGTTTGTTTACATCCCTGTAGCTTGCAGTTCAGCAAAAGAGACTGCTGGAATAAGTACCAGGCTCAAAGAACTCCTGTGGTCAATTCCTTGAACTAAAATTCTTCGAGGCAATGCTCCAGCATGGTCACAACTTGATGACTGAAACAAGTATTTTGCTATCAGAATTCTTCTAAGTGTAGGTGTGGCTATGTAGTAAGAAACTTGCTTCCTAACCACATGGTTCTGGGTTCAGTCCCACTGCATGGCAACCGGGGCAAGTGTCTTCTATTATAGCCTTGGGCTGACCAAAGCCTTGTGAGTGAATATGGTAGATGGAAACTGAAAGAGGTCCATCATGTGTGTGTGTGTGTGTGTGTGTGTGTGTGTGTGTATGTATATATATTTGTGCGTTTGTGTCTGTGTTTGTCCCCCCACAATCGCTTCACAACCGATGTTGATGTGTTTATGTCCCCATAACCAAGCAGTTTGGCAAAAGAGACCGATAGAATAAGTCCTGGGGTCGATTTGTTCAACTAAAATCCCTTAAGGTGGTACTCCAGCATGGCCACAGTCACATGGCTGAAACAAGCAAAAGAATAATAGAATAAGAGAGAATGGTTAAAGTTAGATTTCAGTCTAACACAAAGTGGAGCTTCATAAGTTTTTTTTCTTTATTTCCTATCCAAATTCTTCATGGAATGGAATTGTTTACCAAATCTTGATTTATAGTCAGTTATTCTAAAATGAATATTTAACATATTATTTTCCAGCTTTCATTGTTTTAACAGAAATATTACTCTCATGATGGTCGTCTGCTAGTTTATGTAATATGTATAAGGCATGGTCTTTTTTGTATATGCAAAACTACATTTGCAATGTGTTGTTTCCAAATACTAGATACATAAGTGTGTGTGTGTGTGCATACATATATGCATATATGTAATATATATTGGGTTGTCCGGAAAGTTTGTGCCGATTTATAGTAGCCTACCTTTCGACTTATTTGCCATGAAACCACCTCAGTTCTGGGAAGAGGGTATTTTTAAGTTAAAGGAAAGATGGAGACGCATTGTGCACCAAAATGGTTCATATTTGGTTGATTAAAAATGTAATGGTATTTATTGACCTTTTTCTTTCCTTTAAAAATCGGCACAAACTTTCCGGACAACCCAATAGTTTGCTTCCTAACCATATGATTGCAAGTTCATTCCCACTGTGTGGCACCATGGGCAAGTGTTTTCTACTATGGCTTCAGGCTGACCAAAGCCTTGTGAGTGAATTTGGCTGGCAGAAATTGAAAATAAGCCCGTTGTGTATGTGTGTGTGTTTGTGTTTGTCCCCCACCACTGCTTAGCACCCAGTGTTGGTGTGATTATGTCCCTGTAACTTAGTGGTTTGGCAACAGAGATTAATAGAATTAGTGTTGGGCTTTAAAAACAAAATATCTACTAGAGTCAAATTCATACGACTAAGACTCTCCAAGTCAGTGCCCCAGTATGGCCCCAGTCAAATGACTGAAACAAGCCAAAGATAAAAGATATATATATATAAATGTATGTGCATTTTTTCAATGTGTATAAATAACACAGAAAAAAAAAATAAATAGTTAAAGATTTGAATAACACCTGCAGTTAACTCTATTCCTTAATTTATCTATTTATATATAGTTGAAAATTATCGTTATAGGTATAAATATACCATAAACAATTATAGAAAAATGGGGGAGAAAAAGATGTTATCAAAATTAAATTTAAAACAAAATAAGATTCAATACATACACATGTTTCAAAGAACAATACAAATATGTAAGAAAAAAATTTATAATCATAGTAATTATAATTAAATTCTCATTAGTGTGAAGAATTTTTGGAAGGACATCAAAAAGGTTTAATTAAATAATGTAAATTAAAATAAGATACAATAAGGGAGAATACAAAAGGCGTAATAGGGAAAAATCAGATATTTACAAGCAAGTTGTAAAAGGGAAAAAATAACAGTAGTAATAATAATAGTGAGAGAGAAGAAAGAGAAAAAAAGACAGACATATTAATGTCTGTATGTGTAGTAAACTATAACATAAAAATCAAAATCTAATGGACATGTTTAAAAATATAGTAACAGGTCGAGATGAAGTATAATGTAAACAGGGCCACGTATGTATAGTAGAATATAATGTAACAGGTGCACTAGTAGAAAAAAAAACCCATAGTGAGTTATACATATAGATATCAATATTGAAAAACGGAAAAAAAATATATATATATATATTACACGAGGCTAAAAGTGATAAGCAAGACTATGTTTGTAAAAAGTTACACTATTTAAGTAGAAATGTACATACAAGCACAGAAAAAACAAAAGAGAACTTAACAAGGAAAAAACATTGATCAAATTCATATGACTAAGACTCTTTGAGTCAGTGCCCCAGTATGGCCACTATATATACATTGTGAAGTACACTTGCCACCTAAATGTGGTGGATCCATAAGGGACGATGCTACTGTTGTTTATAGCCCCAGGAAGACATCTCCTCCTTCCTGGGGCCATAAACAACAGTAGCATTGTCCTCTATGGGTCTGCCATGTTTAGGTGGCAAATATATTTCACGATTCGATGCTACTACTGTTTACATCTCACTCAGAGATTTATTATTGCTATATATATATATTTATATATTTATATATATATATTTATATACACACTTATGTATCTTGCATTACACCCACACCCACACACACACACACACACACACACACACACACACACACATGTAGTTAGTAAATGATAAATCCAAAAGAAAAGGTTCACTCTAGCTTATAGAGCAGCAGAGTATTTAAAGGAAGAGAGTTAAGGCTGGTTTATTGTGTTACTCATGGTTTTCTGTCCAGAAAGCGCTTAGCTTTCATACATCTTGTCAGACCCTGTTGGCCAGTGACCTATAACCTCTCTTTGAAATGGAAATAGAAAAGGCCTCATCACTAGCTTTTTTGTTCTGTGTGTTCAAAACCCAGCTACAAGGCCTTTTCTCCCTCCCGTTTGAAGAGAGGTTATAAGTCACCGACCATTAGGGTCTAACGAGATGTATGTAATGCTAAGTGTTTTATGAACGTGAAACACTGAGTAACCCTATGAACCAGCCATAGCTATCTTTTTCTCTCTCTCTCTCTTTCATACACACACACACACACACACACACACACACACACACACAATTATTTGTACTAACACATTAATAGAAATATACTAAGAAACATTTTACTGTTAACAGTAATGATAATGCTTGTTCATTAATGCTGTTAAAATAAGCAGCTTCGGAACACTTTCTAACATCAAGGCTTCGTCATTTACAGCAAATCAGAATAATTTTTTTATTCAAATGCAAATCCTTTTGATTAGTTTGTCTGGGCCACATCTAGAAAGGGGACCTTTGTGATTTTTAGATATCATTCTATTTCAATATTTCTAAGTTATCTAAATATTTTTATCGTCATAATAGACATTCTTTTAAAATGTAACTACAACTCACTTTTATACCTTTACATTTTAAAATTAACGGGTGTATACCTCTACATTTTAAAATTAATGGGTCTATACTCTTGCATTTTAAAATTAATGGGTTTATACTTTTGAAATTTAAAATTAATGGGTTTATACCTTTACATTTTAAAATAAATGGGTTTTCAATGCTGCCTCTTGTAATCCCGCCTTGTAATACATTTGCTTATATAAATGAAATGATTGTGTTTTTCTCACTTCATGCTTGTTTTAGCATTCCATACTAACCACAGATTTACTTGGAATGTTTTAAACTTTATACTTGATATAAAATTCCATTTCTTTAAATATGGCAAAGTCGATGAGTTCCTCTTGAGTGCTGGGCCTCTCAGAGGTGAAGTGTCTGCATTCCTTTTGAGGCAAAGTGGCTGAGTTCCTTTTGAGCACTGGGCCTCATGGAAGCAATGACCGAGACCTTTGGCATTATGTCATGCTTGAGAAGAGGACCCATGAAGCCGAGCAAAATTGAAGTCATGACAGATATGGGTGTCATGCAAATTGGCACCCATGCCAGTGGCACGTAAACACACCCTGGTGTCATGCAAATGGCATGTAAAAGCACCCATTACACTCGGAGTGGTTGACTTTAAGAAGGGCATCCAACCATAGAAAACCATGCCAAATAAGACTGGAGTCTGGTGCAGCCTTCCAGCATGCCAGCCCTGGTCAAATCATCCAACCCATGCCAGCATGGACAACAGACATTAAATGATGATGATGATGATGATGTACTGCAATTCTGCACAAGTACTTTTTTTTTCTTTTTACCAAAATGACATCATAACAACTCATTTCAAAGAATAAACAAAAGATACTTGAAATATTTGGAAGAGAAATTTCTGAATAGAGATGTGTGTCTACCTTGTGGTCTACCCAGATAATATATATAAAAAACTGAAAAACCACCATCATCAAGCCAGTACTGTGAGACAAACTAATCAAAAGGATTTGCATTTAAATAAAAAATAATTCTGATTTGCTGTAAATGACGAAGCCTTGATGATAGAAAGTGTTCCGAAACTGCTTATTTTAACAGCATTAATGAACAAACACATACAGTCACCTACTCCCATAATAAACAACTACAACACAAACATGATGACTATAACATGAAAACATTAGGAAACCTCGATAGTTAAAACGGAAATCCAAAAAGCTTTTCAAAGGGGAAATGTTATTTTGATATTTTATAGTTTATTTTAGTTTCTCAATGTTAGAAGTTTCGAATCTACTCGAATTGACTTTATGCTGTATAAATGTATTGACCTTTGGTCAATAAACATTTACCATTTTGTGGCTTTCATATATCACTTCTTCTGTTTCAATAATAACTTTGTCTCAATTGTAAAATAACTATTATTATTATCTGAAGTGAGAGAAAGAGAGCAAAAATTAGTGTAATATATGAAAGAACTATTAATTATATTGGTTTTCTAATAGTAAGTTAGCTTGTAGAATGTAGCTGCTGTCAGCGGATTTAGAAATAATGGTTTTGTTTTAACAACTGAATAAAATTTACTTGTGTTCTATTTTCTAGATTCTTCTAAACAAAGCAGGTAAACAAGTGATGCAGGTAGTAAGTTCATTTGTGTATTTTCTGTTTCAGCTTTGATTTATCAAGGAAATCAATGAACAAAAAAGCTAAGCAGTTCTCATTGCTTCGAATACAAAAGGTGGGTGAAGCAAAGCAAGGGTATTACCGATTTCAGATATTAATCAATCTGAATATAATGCACCTTGCTTCAGTTCCTCGTTAAAGTTAGTTTCTAATTGTGATTTAATTGTGAATAAGTTAGAATAGTTTAATTCCTTTTTCCTTCTTTACAATGGCAGACATCTTTCTATTATTTCAACTTATTGTGTGTAAAGAACTTCTTTATCAACATCATTCATCATGTGAAGGCATGTGGCTCAGTGGTTAGAGTGTTGAGCTTACGATCGTGAGGTTGTGAGTTCAATTCCCGGACTGGGCTGCATGTTGTGTCCTTGAGCAAGACACTTTATTTCACGTTGCACCAGTTCACTCAGCTGTAGAAATGAGTTGCGACATCACAGGTGCCAAGCTGTATCAGCCCTTTTGCCTTTCCCTTGGATAACATCGGTGGTGTAGAAAGGGGAGGCTGGAAAGCATGGGCGACTGCTTGTTTTCCTTACACAACCTTGCCTGGACTTGTGCCTCGGAGGTTAACTTTCTAGGTGTAATGCCATAGTCATACATGACTGAAGAGGGTCTCCTCCTCCTCGTCATGTTTACGTCTACGTTTCCATGCTTGCATGGGTCAGATGGAGTTTATTGAGGCAGCAACCTTCACCAGTTTCTAAAGAAGGCATACTTTCCCATGCTCAGACATGTTCTCACAGAATATTGCAAAGGAACGACATTTCCTGTGAGACAATGACAATTATTTGCAGCTACAACACAATGTCAAGTCAAGGAGACACACACACACACAAATCCACACACGCACTCTTTGTTAACTCTTTGTGAACTCCCCTTTCAAACTTATACTCAAAAACTATCTTGGACATAAAGAAAATGAGATGTTTATGCCTGGATCTTCTTTGATCTCAGATCTCGATAGCCAGAGCTGACCTCAAACTAAATAACAACTCAACTGAAATGAAACTCATCTCTGTGCCATTATTTTTTCTTTTATTTGTTTTACTCAATTGACTGCGGCCATGTTGGAGCACCGCCTTTTGTCGAACAAAAAAATATATATTCTTTAATTCTTTTATGTGTTTCAGACATTTGACTGTAGCCATGCTGGAGCACTACCTTTAGTTGAACAAATCGACCCCAGGACTTATTCTTTGTAAGCTTAGTACTTATTCTACCGGTCGCTTTTGCCGAACCGCTAAGTTGCGGGTACGTGAACACACCAATATTGATTGTCAAGCAATGGTGGGGACACAAACACAGACACACAAATATATACGCATACACACACACACACACACACACACACACACACACACACACACACACACATCCACACATAGATATATATATATGACAGGCTTCTTTCAGTTTCTGTCTACCAAATACATTCACAGGGCTTTGGTCAGCCTGAGGCTATAGTAGAAGACACTCGCCCAAGGTGCCATGCAGTAGGATGAGAAACCGGAACCATGTGGTTGGAAAGCAAGCTACTTAGCACACAGCCACTCCTGCATCTATGGCCATTCCTGTATAATTTTTATCAGAAAGTTTCATGTTGTCTTTGTTTAAATCAGAATATTTGCTATTTTACATCTGTAATGCAACCCTAAAAAAGAAATTCTAATGAGGAATGCTACTTTCTTTCTAATTTCAGAATCACTGTTTTTGTTTCAATAACCGAGAAATAGCAACTGTGGCTGGATAAGACAAAAACTTAAATGGAAAGCAAAAATAAATATTATGCTTCAGTAAAAGACAATTCTGTAATTAAATATAAACTTCACTTATATTACATTATAAATTTTTGCAATATTTGTAATTCATTTCTTCTTCAAACTTAAAACAAAAAGACAAAGAAATAATTGCTAAAACATTTTTATAAAATATCCAAATTCATAATGACTCTTCAAGGGAAAATGTACTAAGATGGAAACTGACAAAAATATACTTTAATGGATTCACATTTAGATATTTCTAAATGCAGCTCATTGTTCATATTGTACAGCTTCAAGTCAGCTCTGTTTTTTTTTTAGGAGACCTGTGATCATGGGTGTTCTGGTTATGGCCATCCAACTTTAATATGAATGCAGACCTACATTGAGCTGTCACAAATGGAAAATATATTTCATAAAGAAATTTCTATCAAGTCATCAGTATGCTATTTTATCCATCAGCTAATGTTAACCTTGGTGTGAAATGAATTTAAAATGCAGGAGGGCAGAGGCAACCCTGCAAAGTATTGGCTGAGTCTGAGGCATTTGGGCAAGTGTCCTCTACCATAGCCTCAGGCCGACCAAAGCCTTGTGAGTGGATTTGGTAGATGGAAACGGAAAGAAGCCCATCCTATATATATATATATATATATATATATATATATATATATATATATATGGGTGTGCATGTATGTGTGTGTGTGTATGTTTGTGTGTCTGTTTGTCCCCCCAACATCACTTGACAACAGAGGTGTGTTTACGTCCCCGTCACTTAGTGGTTTGGCAAGAGAGACCAATAGAATAAGTACTAGGCTTACAAAGAATAAGTCCTGGGTCTAGTTGCCTGACTAGATGCGGTGCTCCAGCATGGCCACAGACAAATGACTGAAACAAATAAAAGAATAAAAGAATAACCCCAGACCTACCAAAGCAGTTGTCTGAAAATGTCATCACGGTATTATCTGCCAATGAGACATGATGCTGTAGCTAGGGCACTCTATAATGAAATCTGTCAGAAGGATAACCCCAAGGACAAAGAAATAAGAACCTAGAGTATGGTTGAAGCCATAGCTAATTATAAATAAAAGGAGTACTGGTGGAGTGTCCCAATGAAAACCTGAATACAATGTAAGCACAACAGACGTGGTTTAATAATTTGCGATAGAGAAGAGAAACTGTGTAGAGTTGTGGAAATTAGCTAACGAGCGGATGATAACAAAGCTGAAGATCAGTGGGAAAGAGAATATCTATGCGTGAGAAATCTGCAGTTACTCTCTCCAGATTGCAAGTTCAGGTTTATACCTGTAATTATTGGGGCCCTGGGATATGTAACACACTGCCTAAATACTAATCTTGAGAAATTAGGCTTGGAGAAAGCTGATTCGAAGGCTACAGATCCAATCCATCACTGGAACTGTAAAAATATGTAAAGCTTTCCAGAAGTTTATCATTTAAATATATATGAACATGTCTAGATATGCAACTATATGCATGAGAATACATACACAAAACATACAAATCTGCACATACATACATACATGCATACTTCCATGCATACACACTTGCACACATACATATATGCATACATATATACACACACACATACATACACAAATACACCTATACATACACAGATACATACACACACATACATACATACATACCAACAAAAACGATACACCAGAGCATTCCGAGTTGGTTGGTACATCGGCTAATAAGTATTTTATGAGTGTGATTTTCTCCCTGCCTACCAGAACCACCACCACCACCACTACCATCACAAAGTTCTCAGATGGTATGAAGTTGTGAATGTTTGCAAATATAAAACTTTGAAACATGGCAGTTGTAGCTATATTACTTACGAAAGCCATCTCCAAATGTCTTCCCAGCCTTGGTCAGTCTACTTCCATTTAATAAATATTTATAGCCCATTTTTTTCCTACCTATGTCTCTGTCTCATAAATAAATACATACTAATATATATATATGCATATTTATACATGTGTATATATATGTATGTACAAATTGATAGATAGAGAGAGAGAAAGAGAGAGAGAAAAAGAGAGAGATAAATAGATAGATAGATAGACTGACAGACAGACAGACAGATAGATAGATAGATAAACAGACAGACAGACAGATAGACTGACAGACAGACAAACAGACAGACAAACAGATCGATAGATAGACAGATAGATAGACAGACTGACAGAGAGATAGATAGATTTACACATATATGTGTATATGTTTATATATTTGTATATAAATATATGAAAGTGTATATACATGCATAAATGTATTGTGTATTGTGCATATAAAGTTATTCCAATTGCAAAATATAGAACTTTGTTATTTAACTTTCAACATTGCATTTAAAATGATTGGAAATGCAGAGTGGAAATAATTTTACCTCCCAGTCGATTCCAACACAGTATTTGAATTACAAATGTATGCTATATCTCTTCCATGAGACAAAAAAGATTATTATACTTAACATGTTTTATACTTTCCCAAAGAATTTTTCACACTTTACATCTTTTGATAGACTAAGTTTCGTCAACAATACCTATAAAATATTTCCAAAGTATAAAAGTATTTTTCTCGTATATTTTATGTTATTCATGCATAAACTTAGTAAATAGTTTGTGAAATCATACATTAAATATTGTATTCTGCCATCAACTGATCAATTCTTTGTTTTCCTCTTCACTGGCACATCTGTTAATTCAAGGATGTGACTAAAATAATTGATTCAAGGTGACAGTTTTAGAGCTCAGGATGTTTCCATTGCACAGAGGAAAATGAAAACTTCCAATGAAAATATATTTTAAATGAATCTACTGAAAAGTACTTACTTGCACAAATATATATATATATATATATATATATATATATATATATATATATATATATATATATATATATATACATACACACACATACACACACACACACATATATATATATATATATATATATATATATATATATATATATATATATATACATATATATACATACATATATATATACTCATACACACATGTATGCACACATGTGTGTGTACATGTATGTGTGTATATATATATATGTATATATATTCTTTATTTATACACATACACATGTACGCACATGCACATTATATATATATATATATATATATATATATATATATATATATATGCTTATATATATATATATATATATATATATATATATATATATATATATATATAAGCATATATATATATATATATTACATATACACACATGAAGAGGAAGGGGAGCACGAGGAGGAGAAGAAGGTGGAGGATGAGAAAAGGAGGAAAAGAAGAAGGTGGAGGAGGAGAAAAGTAGAAGAAGAAGAAAATGATTGCTTCCCAACGACATGGTCTTGGTTTCTGTCCCACTGTGCATCGTTTTGGTCAAACATGTTCTAGTATAGCCCTTGGTCAACCAAAGCGTTGCTGGTGGATTTGCTGGACAGAAACTGAAAGAAGCCTGCTGTATACATGTGTATATGTTTGTGTGTGTATATTCGTGTGTGCCCTTGTCTTGATATCATGGTTGGACACAAGCATCACCATCAAATAAGCAATATCGTTCATTTCCTGTCTTCAGTGGAAAACATTTCAGGCCTTGGGGAAATGAGTTGCTTAAGAACAGGTGAGGGTTTGCAACAGAAAGGTTAGCAGGCTGTAGAAAATCTGCGTCAACAAATTCTGTCTGACCCATGTGAATAAGGAAAAATGGACATTAAAAGATGATGATGATTGGTAGGTAGATTGATAGATAGATAGAGATAGAAAGAGAAAGAGAGAGAGCCAGACAGACAGACAGATAGATAGATAGATAGATAGACAGCCAGACAGATAGACAGACAGACATATGGATAGATAGACTGCTAGACAGATAGACAGCCAGCCAGACAGACAGACAAATAGATAGACAGACATACAGATAGATAGATAGATAGATATCTTTTTATTGTAGCCACCGAGGGCTAAATACAGAAAATAGACAAATTACAATGTAGAGCTGTTCTTGGGGGGGCGGGATAATTTCGATCAAAAGGGATCGCGGAAAAAAGGGGGGGATTTCGATCAAAAGGGATCGCAGAAAAAAAAGAACAGAAGGAAGGGTGGGGCGATCAATAGGGATCGTGTATCACAGTCAATGTAAAAAAAACGGGGAACAGATTAGGTTTATCCGTGGAGAGAAAAGCCTACGGAAAAGACCACGGTCACCTCAGGTTTTTTTTTTATTTTTAAGGTACATGAAAGTAAGTACCTTCTCTCTTTTTGTTACAAGTTTATGCTTAAAATGGTGTCGTCTTTCATTCTTACCATTCTTGCCACATTTACCCATTTTTTATTGAAACTTTCATTCAAAAACACTTTCCTCTCTATCCTCATTCTCCTTTTCAAGTGGTACTTGAAAAAGTTGACGGGGGACTGACCAGAGAGGAAAGTGTTTGTTTGTTGACCTTTCAAACGCGTCCACCTCACGCATTCTTTTGCCATAACTATCAGTGTTACAAAAACCGTTTTTCCTTCCCGTTTAAAGGAAGGTGGCGGAACAATATTCACGATAGATTCGGCTGATAAGTGGGCTCGTCCCACACGCGACAACAGCCGTTCGACGAAGGTCCACAGCTCTGAAATATCTGGACACTGCACTAGTGCGTGCAGAACGGTTTCGTCGCTCTGACCGCATCTCGGGCAGGTCGGTCCGGTGGTTTTCGAACCGTGTCTGTAGATCTTCTCTCGAACTGGTAGTGCGTCCCGATAGCATTGCCAAGCCAGGGACCTCTGGAAATTATCCATAGGCCCCGGCCCGAACGTCGTCTTGAAAAGGCGGGTTAGGAATTTCTCGTCGACACCCAGGTTTGCCCCGAGAGTGTCGTCAGACCTCCCCTCCACTAGCTCTCTATAGAACGCATCGGTCGTTTGGAAGTTGCACAAGTTTGATCCCGGACGGCAGAACTGTTGTAGAGCTTGGCGACACTCGCGGTGCCAATCGCCCAGTTTCGGTCTCTTCCTGAGCCATGTTTGCAGTTCGGTGAGTGAGACGAGCTACGGGAAGGCGCGCCTCACAAACGGCGCCCACACCTGTTCACCGTCGTCAATGAAGTTCCGGAGATGCCGCAGTCTCAGCGCATGTCTGCGCATCATTAACCGTGGCATCCCTAGTCCTCCATGTAACGGTTGTTGACAGCAAATGGATTGCCTCACCATCGGAATACCACCCTTCCACAGAAAGCGGAAAAGTATGCGTTCTAGTTTCATGATGGTGGCATCGGGACAAGGCACGACGGTCAGGTGGTAATCGATGACTGATGCGATATACACATTAGCCGCCCTCCGCCCGGCCTTTTAGAGATAACTTTCTCTCGGCCCATGTTTGACTGAGTTTGATCACTCTACTGGTGATCTCGTCCCAGTTCTTATCCATTTGGAGGTCAGGACTGAACCAGACCCCGAGCAGTTTAACCGGTCCGTCCGTCCAGCGTCCCACTACGGAGTCGCTGTTGGACGGTATGGGCTTGCTTCTCCAGGTGCCGAGTAACAAACCCACTGACTTTTCCGGGTTAATTTTTGCTCCTGTCACCGTTTCGTATTCTTTAAGTGTCTCGCCTAGCATCTCGACGTGCTTTTCGCTCGACACTATGACGGTGACATCGTCCGCATATGCAGACACGCCCGTCCCGCAACCCAGCTCTCGTGGGATATCCCTCAGTGTCGCCAGCTTCCGCAGTAGTGGTTCAAGCGTCAATACATACAGAAGCACCGACAGGGGATGTCCCTGACGGACCGAACGCGTGATGTCGAACGGTTTTGACAGGTGACCGTTTACCCGAATTACCGATCGGATGCCGCTATACAAGGCAGCGATCCGACCGCGGAAGACGGGACCAAAGCCAGCGGCCCTGAAGACGGCCGCCAGGTATCGATGGTCGACCCTATCGAAGGCTTTAGATTGATCTAAATTGATCAGCGCTCCATCCATGCCAGGATCCTTAACTACCCTGTCCATGATGTAGCGCATGAGGTGGAGGTTGTCATGGATGCTTCTGCGCGGCACGGCGCATGTTTGCGCCTTGTCGACTAGTTTATCGATGACAAGCGCCAACCTCTCGGCTATTACTTTGGCCAAAATTTTCAAATATGCGTTGAGCAGAGTGATGGGCCTGAAATTATCTATAAAATTCCTCTTGTTTGGGTCTTTCTTCAGCAATGTCACTGCACCTCGGCTCACAAAACCGGTAGCATTCCAGTCCCCTACTAACAGTAAAGGTCGTGACGTTCCCAGGAAAACCTCTAGACGTCTAAAGAAATCCGCCCGACCCGTTAAGGACGGTGCATACACTGCCATCAGACGTAAAGCACACCCGTTTGTGCCATCGACGTCCAAGACAACCAGCCTACCCTCCGGGTCTAGGAATATTGGCCTTACTTTTAGGTTCAGACTCTTCCGAAAAAGCACTGCGGTACCACCACCACCCATGTTTGGCAGACAGGGAGAAAAATAAATGTCGAAATGTCCGCAAAACATGGACTTGAGGGCCCGCGGGTTACTGAGTCTGGTTTCACTGATAGCTATGATTTCTATGTTCTGTGACTTGATGTCATTTAGTAGGTAACCTTGCTTCCAAGCTGACGCCAAGCCACGTACATTTACACAACCTAATTTAAGCATAATTCAAGTCGAAATTTGTGCTTCATACACAACAGTAAAAGAGACAAGAGAGAAGGTTACTTACTCGTTTCGAAAGTTTTAGCTTCCTCTTCTTTTGAAGTATCTTGGAGGAGGTTTTTGAAGAGTTTCTTTGATAAATATTTTTGGAACAACCCCCCCCCCCAACCGCATTCGGAAAGAGGGTTTTGAGTGTGTGGTGCTGCGTTTGTGTGATGTGAACTATTTTGATGTGTTTCGGTGGTGTAGTGCGTGGATGATTGTTAAGCTTATAATCATCTTCAGAAATGTTTGAGATATGATGTAGTCCATTAGTCTTGTGTTTTTTGTGTCTATCGCTGATAGCATTGTGTGTTTTTGTGATGTTGGTGCTGGTTTGGTTGTGCAAGGAGCTTTCAGCGGTTACATATTTCCCTGCTTTGCATGCATTTAATTTTGGGGTTATTTTGATCTTTTTCTTTTACCTCCTGTGGCTATTTGCCACTCTGTAGAACTTTCATCGTTAGACGAAATGTCTGATGAATCAGGAGGTAAAGGCAAAGCATTTGGTTCTATTTGTGTGTTTGTCGATGGTGTTGTGGAGTGTGGTGTGTGTGTTGTTGGGGAATTGGGAGTAGTATTGGTATTTTCTTCGTTCTCAGTGGTTGTCTTCTTGGTTGTTGTTCTTGGTGTTGGTGTTGGTCTGTCTTTAGTTGTTGGTGGTGGTGTTGTTTCTGTTTTTGGCTCAGGTGGTGGTGTTGTTTGGTTGGGTTGGTTTGTTCGTTGTTGCCGTTCTTTCGTTTTCGCATATAACTGCTTGATCAGTTGTGTATACGGTGGTGTGGGTAATAATGCTGGTGTTTTGGGTTTTTGGTTTTCCCGTGGCTGTTGTTGTTGTTGTTGCTGTTGTTTCGCGGCAGAATTGCAATCCTTTTGGAAGTGAGCTTCACTAACAGCGTGGTCGAGTGCCTTCCACCACTACATACAGCCTTTGCGTTGATGGTAACTTTAAGTAGGTGGGTATTTTATTTAGTGACTCCTGGGTAATATGGAGAAGGATCTCCATCTTTTTACCCACCCACTGTTGCTTTTCAGAAACATTAATTTGTAATATGTCAACTTCCTCCATATCGACACATTCCTCCACCACAAATATCTGAGCATTAGATAATCGTTTTCTATCATTGTTAGAAACCAGTTATTTAATATACTTTACACTTAACTCTTTTGCATTTAAACTGGCTATATCCAGCCCAAATATTTTGTCTGCTTTGCATTCAAACTGGCCAGAACTGGTCTCTCACACTTACTCTTCAATATCATTCTAAAAATATACAATCACATCTTTGAAATCTGAAAGCTACAAGATAATAAATGGTTAATTCAAAACAATGCCAATAAGCATAAAATTTGGAAAATAATTTGAATGCTAAAGGGTTAAAACTTAAGTTTGTGTCTATTACATAGTACATGTTTATACACAGGGGGGTCTAAGTCAACAGTGAGGTACCAGCTTCTCTCTTGCATATAGCACAATTCCAGTCTAAAATATAATTTTTACACTATTGCTTCCATTTTATAGACTTGACAAAAAAATTTTATCTTAGATTATCAAAATTAAAATTTCCTATTTTAATTTGTGCAGTAATTAACTTCAATTTAGAAAATGAAGCATGTATTGAAATAACCACTCTGTAATTAGCTTCCAATAATTACAGGCGTCACATGATTAACCCCTTTCTGATCTCAACATTTTACTAAAATATAAGAAAAATATGAAAAGTTGAATGAGTTGCTAAGTCGATTGGCAAATTGTTTTGCTTCTTTCCTTTGGTGTTTCTGTTAAATGTATAGGTTTTAGTCTACAGCAAACTTTGTATGTTTTAGTATTACTGTAACCGAGACCACCACCACCAACAACAATCATAACAACAACAGCAACAATAGCTTTGATAATGATTCTTTCTGCTATAGGCACAAGGCCAGAAATTTTGGAGACGGTGGCTAACTGATTACATTGATCCCAGTTTTCAACTGGTCCTTAATTTATCCACAGCCCACCACCACCACCGCCACCAGCACCACTACCAGAAGGATGAAAAGCCAAGTTGAACTCAGCAGAATTTGAACTTAAAACATAAAATCTGAATAAATTCTACTAAAAAATCCTACCAGCTTTCCTCCTTAGTACTAATAATAATATATTATTACTATTCAGTGGCATTTCACCAAACCTGCAGCTTTCTGCAGCGCAAACTCCATGAAGTTCAGAATGAGTGGTGGACTAACCTTGCACAGAGAACCCAGCCGTGCACTGACACTGGCAACTATGAGGTGTTCTACAAAGCTTTCAAGGCAGTTTGCAGCCCAACACATCAAGTCCAGAGTCCCTCCTTGCACAGCTGCTCAGATGGCCAGGCACTTCTCACAGACAGTCTCCACCCTCAACTGCTGGTCTGAATATTTCCAGGCCCACTTCAGTGCAAACAAAGTTGTCCAGGAAAATGCCATCCTCCCCATCCAGCAGCAGCCACTCAGAATGAAACTAGATGAGCCTCCAACCATGGAAGAAAACAGTTGCCATAGGCCAGCTGAAAAGTAGAAAGGCAACAGGAGTCGATGACATACCACCAGAGATATGGAAGCTTGGGGGTTCTATCCTATGTGCTAAACTCCATGAACTTCTCGTTACATGCTGGGAACAGGGCAAGCTACCATGCGATCTCTGTGATGCTGTCGTCATTACACTGTACAAAAACAAAGGGCAAAGTCAGACTGCACAAACTATCAGGGGATCACCTCAACAGACTTGTTCTGTCCATCATCGAAAATCATCTCCCAGAAAGCCAATGTGGTTTCAGAGCCATAAGGGGCACAACAGATATAGTTTTCGTTCTCAGACAGATCCAATAAAAAGTGTCGGGAGCAAAACAAAGCACTCTATGCAACATTTGTCTATCTGGCAAAAACATTCAATACTGTGAGCAGAAAAGGTCTATGGCAGACCCTAAACCAACTTGGCTGTCCCCCAAAACCCCTAACCATGACCATCCAGCTTCATGAAAACCAACAAGGACAAGTCTGTCTGAACAATGACATATCAGAGCCATTCCCCATCCACAACTGTATCCCGGCACCAACTCTCTTCAACATATTCTTCAGCATGATTCTCAAACAAGCCACTGAAGACCTCAAAGCTGAAGACGGCATTTACATCAGGTACTGTCTGGATGGCAGTCTTTTCAACCTCTGGTGCCTGCAGGCCCACACCAAGACCCAAGAGCAACTGATCCAGGAGCTCCACTTTGCAGATGACGCTGCACTTGTTGCACACTAAGAAAGAGCCCAGCAGCTCATCACATCCTACTTTGCAGAGGCACGCAGCTCTTTGGGCTGGAAGTAAGCTTGAAAAAGACTGAAGCCCTACACCAACCAGATCCTCAGGATGATTACAACCCACCACACACCACCATTGCCAAAACAGAACTGAAGTCGGTACAGCAGTTCACTTATCTTGGATGCACCATCTTGTCAGATGCAAGTATTGACCAAGAAATTGACAACAGACTTGCAAAGGCAAACAAAGCTTTTGGCAGACTGTGCAAGTGTGTGTGGAACAACAAGCATCTTAAGATCGGCACAAAAGTCAGCATCTACAGGGCCATTGTTCTCACGATAGCAGTAGGAGTCCTGGGTCTCCTACTGCTATCATCTCACACTCCTAAACAAGGAAGCATTACAAGGATTGCCTGAAGCAGTGCCTTTGCGTTTGTGACATTGATTATGGTGAGTGGTCCACTCTGACTGCTCACTGTGTCACTTGGTGCCATACCATCAGCGACGTTATTTGCTCCTTTGAGATCTCTTGCAGACAAACATCAGAAGTGAAAAAAACAATGCAGCCGCATCATCACTACCTGAACAATCATACCCCTATCATCACTACAATCGGATATGTCAATTCCACATCGACCTTATCAGCCATGAACGAGTGTACAGACGACTTAGACAACAGCCTTCCTAATCTTCATCAGTAAAACCAAGCCAAGAAAGATATAAGAAGAAGACAATTGAATATTGGTTTCAGCAGACAACAGTTTAACTCTGAAAATAGAAGAGGTAATCAAAAATTCTGCTGGTATTTATTCAATTAATATTGGGAGGCTGAAGGGGAAAGATAACCTTGACAGGATCTAAATTCAAAATGAAAATTCACCAAATTGAATACCTCAAGTTATTTACTCTTCTGTGTACCATTGCAGAATGTTGATATTATTGATAATATATTTAAATATCATCATCATCATCATCATTTAATCTCTGTCTTCCATGCTGGCATGCATTGGACAATTTGACCAGAGATTGTAAGGCCAGAAGTTCCACTAGGTTCCATAGTCCGTTTTTGGCATGGTTCCTACAGCTAGGTGCCCTTCCGAATGGCAGCCACTTTACAGAGTGTACTGGGTGCTTTTTACATTATGCCAGCACTGTCACCGGCATGGGTGTTTTATACTTGGTGCCTGTGTGGATATTCTTTATGTAGCACTGGCACATACTAGTTCATATACATATATGTTAGTACTGTTTTTGTAGTTCTTCAATTCTATTAAAGTTAACATTATTTGGTGGAAACAACCGCTTTAGAGCAAGTTAAAAGAGAAAGATATGAAATATTTATTAAAAGCATTAATTTTATCAAATGATGTGAAGCATGTTTTGTGGTTAACAGATAAAGAATTTTAGAATTTTGTTTGAGAAAAGATGTCAGTGCAAGTGAAACATTGAGAAACACTTTCCCAGTAGATATCTGATAATAACTAAATATCAAATATTATATAAATTATATTTTGAACTAAGTGCTTTTTTTATATATATAGTTGAATAAATTGATATTATAATTAAGCAGAGATATCTGACCTCAACTGTCAAAAGAATATCTAAAAACCCTTTTTATATAAAGTAAAAGCATTGAAAATAATATTTAAACTTAAGTATTTATGAATACATAAAAGTTTATTGATGAGGATCCTTTTAAGGTAAAAATGAAAGACAGAAATTTATGAATACATTTATTAGTTTTAGTGTGACTAATTTGAAATAAAGGTAGTTTTCCGTTTAGAAGGGTTTCTGGAATTTACGATATTGGCAAATATCTGTCATGAAATGCAAATGATACTCTTTTCTACTCTAGGCACAAAGCCCCCAATTGATTAGATCAATCCCTGTACACAACTGGTACTTAATTTATTAACCCTGAAAGGATGAAAGGCAAAGTTGACCTTGGTGAAATTTGAACTCAGAATGTAAAAACACTCAGTATGCCAAAGTTTCTGCCAGCTTGAAATGCAAATAATATTGTTATTGTTATTGTTCCACTGTTTAGTTCAGATGTTCACTACAGATGTACAAGATATAAGATGTTTCCCATAAGAATTACTGGGAAACGAGATTTCATAATTAAACAGTTTACAACACCATCATTTATGTGTTTTTATGTGAAATTGCAGGGATGTGTATAATTTAGCAACGCAGAATGAGTCAAGCAGTGTAAATTAACTTGTGATGGGTTCAGTGCAGTGACTGCTGCAGATGTTTGAAGACATAACTCTGTGGTCAAAAGTCCAACAGTTTAACTGCTTTGATTTTGGATTATATGATTATGGTTAGGTATAAACTTGGGGCGAAATAAATTACGGAATTTAAGTCTGCATGTAATGCTAAACAGAACAATTCTTTACATTGAAATTACAACCAATAAATTCCAAAGCAAATGTTCTAAATTGCACATTTACTGCTTTTGAATGCTGAGAGATTAAATTTACCTTCACCGTATTTGCCAAAGTATTAGCAACACATTTAATGTATCAGCATTTTTCTTACTCTATGCCAATAAATATGTAATTTAACATGATTATTTAATAATATGCTTGTCAATATTTTGCAGGTTTTGGTGATGTTGTGTTTGCATTTGGAGATGGAATGTTAAAATATATCAAGAACTGTCTTCTACCACCAACTCATGACATTTTTTCATGTATCATACACAATCTAATTTATTTTATGCTCATACCAACGTAATTATATCTCCTACACACAACTGCCAATTGTTATTATAATCAACTGCTTCATCAACTGAACTTTGCATATCCAAAGGATCATATTCAACTCTGTGTTCATTGCCATTATCGAGCGGAAGAATTATCTTATAGCTGCCGTTGTTAAAGTTTGAGATCATACCTCTGCTTGATCAAAATTGGACTTGGAATATAGCAAGTTTTCTTTCAACATTCTAATAAAGAGATTTCCATGTAATACTTTATTTACATTATTTACATTTGACGGATATTTGTCCTCATCTTTGTTGCTAACACAACGTTTCGTCTGATATACCCTCCAGCCTTCATCATGTGTCTTCGGGAAATTTCGAACCTGGATTCTCATTGCTAAGCTATTGTTCAATGTTGTTGTTGTTATTATTATTATTAATATTATTATTATTATTCAGAGTAAAAATTATACACACACACACACACACACACACACGCATTAATGAATGAAAAAAAACACATTCATTAAACCCCAAGATTCCAAGTTCGATTCCAGGCAGTGACCTGAACAACAGCAACAACAACAAAAACAACAACAGAAACAGAAACAGCAATAACAGCAACAACAACAACAACAACATCAACATCGAAGAATACCTTAGGAATGAGAACCCAAGTTTGAAATTTCCCCAAGACACCTGATGAATGCTGGAGGGTATATCAGCCGAAACATTGCATTAATAACAAACAAGATGAGGACAAACATCCGTCAAATGTAAATAATTCCTCATCTCTTAAATATAGAACTGTATTCCATGTAATAGTTCCACTTTCTCGTCCTACAGGTGAAATTTCTTTCAAACTGGTCTCTTCAATGCTTGAATTTAGTTAACACCTAAAAGAAGGAGCTTCTTTTCTATTCACTTAGGTGAATTGGCCAGAAGGAGCTGATGCCATCAGACAATATCCAACAGTCATCAGGTGTTTTGACTTTGGCCTTCAACACCTTTCCATTGGCATGTCAGTAGAGGTGGCCAGATCACTGATCATCATCTCCCAGTTTGAATCCTTCTTGCTCCACAACCAGCAAGACACACTTTCTGCTGCCTCTCATGTCTTCTACCTTGTCACCCTTTGCTCTTTTTCTCTCATTCCAATCGCTGTAAGAATCCTCTCTTACACTCTCCTGTCTTTGCAAACACTTTTTCTTTGTCCATCCCCTTCCGGTCAATCCAAAATGTGAATCGTTGGTGATTTTTTTTTTTTTCCTCCGTCTTCCTTTTCTCTTGGACTTTCTTCTGTCTCCTGTTTCTGAAGAAGAGCTTTGCTTGAAATATAAAAACACCCTTTCTTTCCTTCCCTGAGCATCTCATTAATACTTTGCCTGTACTACGTCCTCATGTCGTTTTTTACTTGTGTTTTTCTTTATTTTTTTTAATTAACTACAGGGTGTCCACAAAGTCTGGGTACATGGGGATTAACACATACTTTAAGAAATTATTATTTCTCATATTTAATTGTTTATGTTATGATTTTATTTACTCCATGTACCCAGACCTTGTGGACACCCTGTGTATATATATATATATATATATATATATATATAAACACATACACACATATATATAATACAACGGCTTGTTGTTCCCTCACCTGTCTTTGTCCTTTGTTTCCTGTATATTTGAACCATATGCATACACACACACACACACACACACATATACATGCATACACACACAAATTAATATTTGGATACACAGTATTTAAATATTTGTACACGTTAATAGCTGTGTACACAATATTCTTGTATATATGTGCAATATATTCTTATATTTAATCATTTATAACCATCCATCCTTCTATACTCATATATTTACTTATTTCAACAACATTTAACAAATTCCAAGCATTCAGATATGAAATTGCTTTATTTTTATGTAGCATTGACTTCTCTATAAATGAAGCAAAAATATTTTTGCATCTGATATACAAATTTTTTTCTAAAATACTCATTCTTTAGTTATTTCCTAATGTTAAATGCAATCTCCAAAGTTTGTTTTCCAAATATTTTAAAAGAATTAACATGTCTGTGAATTACATTATATTTTGACCTGTGCGTTTTTGTTGAGTTTCTTCGATGTTTTATTCTAAAACCAAATTGATTGAGATGATGGTTAATGCTTGAGGTACGAAATCTTGATGTTGTAGAATAGGAAGTGTCTCTGGAACAACAGCAACAAAATAAGCAAACAAACAACAGAAATACAAATCTTAAAGATGGGAGAAAGAGAAAGGAACAGAACACCATATGGTCTACACTTTGGACTATGGTCTACCTTTAAAGAAAAGCAAAAGAGAAAGGAAAAGCAGATGTTCTGAGGAACAAAACTGCACAAACACAGTTACATGATTCTTAACAAGTTAACGGTGGATGAAAGAGGTAAGGAAAAGGAAAGAGTATTACAGATAAAGAAAGCAATTCTAAAAGATGGGAATATGTGAGCAGGATGTCTGTAGAAAGCATGGCTTATGTGTGTGTTGCAAAATGTGTATTGCTACATGACTACATGTATATGAGCATGAAGGGGTACATGCATGTTAAATGTATGTTTTGCATGTGTATTGTTGTGGATGCAACCATATTGCTTGTGGTTACAATTGGAATAGTGTCATGTAGGTTTTTGTGTGTGCATAGATGTACACAGATAATGGAATTTAAGTATGGTTATTTAACTCATGTGGAGTCGCATGGCTTAGCAGTGAGGATGCTGGACTCATGACTATAAGATTGTGGTTTCAATTCCTGGACCAGGTGATGTGTTGTGTTCTTGTGCGAAACACTTTATTTCATGTTGCTCCAGTCCACTTAGCTGGCAAAAGTGAATAATCCTGCAATAGATTATTCCATATGCACTATGGAAACAGGGAAACCAGCATCATGAGTCTACATAACTAAATAAAAATCTTTATTACTATAGATTACATCATATGTAAACAAACATATACCCACAGGCATATGGCATAGTGGCTAAGAGCACAGGCTACTAACCCCAAGATTCCGAGTTCGATTCCAGACAGTGACCTGAATAATAATAACAACATTGAAAAATACCTTAGGAATGAGAATCCAGGTTCGAAATTTCTCCAAGACACCTGATGAAGGCTGGAGGGTATATCAGCCGGAACGTTGTGTTAACAACAAACAAGATGAGGACAAATATCCGGCAAATGTAAATAATGTACATAATGTACATATTTCCCCATCTCTTGAATATAGAACTGTATAAACATAAGTTTGGTGGGGGTTTTTTTTTGAAGCATTGAAATGTATCGTAGAAAAAGTAGAAAGATAATTTTTTTTTTTCAAAATGTAAATAATGAACAGTATATATAATGGACAAAATCCTTTTAAGAACAGGATAATTCGCCAGTAACCAGCCATGAGGATCGAACTCACACCCCTTAAAATGATTTTATCCTTTATATATACTGTTCATTATTTACGTGTTGAAACAAAATTTATCTTTCTACTTGTTCTACAAAATATTTCAATGCTTCAAAAAAAACTGATGTTTGTTTACATTTGATATAATATATATGGCATCTCACATTTCTGGATGACTTCATAACTTCTAAAATTGCAGAAGAATTCGCCGGTCAGCAGTTTGGCTTAAAGGGTAGAGCACTCCAACCGGATATTGGAGGGATGTGAGTTCAATCCTCATGGCTGGTTGTTGGTAAAAAAATTTCTGCTCTTAAAAGAATTTTATCCTTTATATATACTGTTGAGTAATTACGTGTTTATTATTATATCATTTAACCCAGGAAGACATGGGAAGACAAGTAATGAGAAAGGATCTTCAGATGCTGGGCCTCACAGAGGAAATGACAAGGGACTGTGAGTTGTGGTGAGTGGCTGTACTTGTGAAGATGCATCAAGTAAAATGACCACTGTCGTCCATACATGTAGGCTTGTCCTTTACAGGTGCCAGTACTACATAAAAAGCCCTCATGCTGGTGGCACATAAAAGCACCCAGCATACCCTGTTAAGTGGTTGGTGTTAGGAAGGGCATCTAGCCATAGAAACCCTATGACAGTTGGAAATTGGACAGCTCCCCTGCTGGGCACCTCCTGTCAAACCATCCAGCCCATGCCAGCATGGAAAATAGATGTTAACCCCTTTCATTACCAACCCGGCTGAAACAGCCTCTGGCTCTGAGTACAAATGTCTTGTTTTCATAAGTTCTGAATTAAAATCTTCCACCAAACCTTAGTCACAACTTATGTTCCTAACACGAGCTTAATGATAACTAAGTTATTTTACTAAATTCTTTGTTATATTTAAAGTAATTGAAAGAAACACAGAACATCTCAAAAGAAATACAGTAATGAGAGGGTTAAACAATGATGAGGAAGATGATTCAACTCATACAACTGAGATGTTTTGAGGTAAACCACGATTGTCTTTCATGTAAAATGCAACATACCAGAGAGCTGAAATGTAGTCTCATTAGAGAGAGGGTGGTGTTGAGACATAGTTCAAAGTGTGAAAATGTTGAGTGACAGTCAAACATCTCAAAGGTACTCATTATAAATACTGGTTAGTCTCCAACCAGCTTCACGTGTATAAGAAGTGGAGGTTTGGTGGTGATAATGATCATAAATATGTCTATTTATATAGGCTACAAACAAACCAAGAAAGGGTCTTCTACATAGTCTCAAGATATGCTAGAAATTTCTCTCATAATTAAAAAGGAAAATAGAATAGCACTTTATATAATGCCATCTTAGATACATGGAGAGATGAGATGATCACAGCTCAAATGCCCGTAATTATGTGTATGAGGGGGTGCTGGAAAGTTCCTGACTTTAAGGGGATCATGAAAGGCCAGGTTGGAGGGAGGCCTAACCTTCAAAGTTCTTTTACAGGGCTTAGAAAAACTGAAAGATGCTGCAATAAGTGTGAGAATCTTACAGGGGAATATGTTGAATAAAATCGTAATTAACTGATCCTCCTGTATTTTCATTTACCCAAAGTCAGGAACTTTCCAGCACCCACTCATAAGCATGATCAGAATTGACATTGAGCTAAACCAGTAGCTCCCAAACTTTTGCAGGCTGCCATCCCCTTGGCACCCAGGACACATTCCTATCACCCTTGCTCCCTCCCCACCATAAACATAGACGACCTTTCTGCTGTAAAATCAAAACAACTGCATTTCACAAATAAAACTTCAACTTAATTAACCTATTAATATTTTTTATTTTGTTTACATCTGTCACCCCATTTTAGCCACCCCTTTATTATCCCACTTTGCTGCAATGCCCCCCCCCCCTGGATCATTCCACCACCCCCAAGGAGGCAGTACCACCCACTTTGGGAACCACTGGACTAAACAACAACAATTATATTCTTTCTTTTAATCTTTTCATTGTTTTACTTGTTTCAGTCATTTGACTGTGGTCATGCAGGAGCACCACATCTAGTCAAACAAATTGACCCCAGGGCTTATTCTTTGTAAGCCTCATACTTATTCTATAGGTCTCTTTTGCTGAACCACTAAGTTAGTGATGTGAACACACCAACATATATATACATTTATATATATATATATATATATATATATATATATATATATATATATATATAGATAGATAGATAGATAGATATGTATATATATATATATACATATATATATACACACACATGCATATATACATGTATATATATATATATATGTATGTATGTATTATGTAAGTATATACACACACACACACACATATATATATATATACACATATATATATATATATATATATGTATGTATTATGTAAGTATATACACACACACACACACATATATATATATATACACATATATATATATATATATATATATATATATATATATATATATATATATATATATATATATATACATATGTCTATACATGTATATGAACAGATACCAAGGAACTAGTATACATAATTTACTTGAAACAATTCAATTTAGAAGAACTAATAACAATTTACTTGCCCAGAGCATTTGACTTTACTTTGTTTCGGACAGAAATTTATTCAAATTATCTTGGTGCTAGAAATAAAAAGTTTTTAAAATATTAAGTAGAGTTAAAACTAGATTTAGCAATATACAACAAAGCCGATCATTTTGATAACTTCTGGGCACTGTTTCCTTGTATTAATTTTATTATGTGATTTGGGTCATGGATCTCATTATACACTGTATGGTACGTTATTTCTGCATCTTTACAATTTCGTTTGTGCAGATTACAAAAGGTCCAGTGAAATAATATCAAACACTGATTAATCCCATTGTTGAAAATCTAATATAAACCATCACTTTAGATAATAACATGTTAGCTTCTTGAAAGAATATCGATTTAGAAACTTGATTTTATAGCCTTGTTTTATGTATTAGGGTGTGCATGTATACATATGTGTGTGTGAGAGTATATGTATGTGTATACATATGTACATTACATGTACAAATATATATATGTATGTGTATGTGTATCTATCTATCTATCTATCTATCTATATACATATATATATATATATACATATATATGTATATATATACATATGTATATATATGTACAAACATGCATCCATGCATATATATATATTTATTTATTTATTTATATATAGATACATATATGCATTTATGCATACATACACACATACATACATATAAGATATATTCCAAAAGTTTGCAGACTTTTTGGGGAGAAACATTTAATTTCAAAGAAATACAAATCTCTAATTTCTCTCAAAGTAGGATCCTCTAACTTCGGCGCACTTGTTGTAGTTCTTCAGCTACCTTGTGAAGGACCCCTGGAAATCCTCCAAATAAAGGCGTCCGGCACCTTTGTCACAGCCCCCTTGACTTTCAAAACAAATGCCCCTGAAGTTCTCCAGCTTGGGAAACAATCAAAAGTCACAAAGGGCATGGTCTGGGCTCTAGGGAGGCTGGGGAATAGTTTTGCTTTGCATCTCTGTGAAGTGGTTAGTTAGCCGGGTCCTGAGTAATGAGCACCCTAGGAACAATCGCTGCACAAATTTTGCACATGTTCAGATCTATATGAATAATTCTAGAAATTGTATGCTTATTTACATTATTTACATCTTGTTTGTTGTTAACACAAAGTTTCGGCTGATATACCCTCCAGCCTTCATCAGGTGTCTTGGGGAAATTTCAAACCTGGGTTCTCATTCCTAAGGTATTTTTCAATGTTATTATTATTTGATTCCAGGCAATGACCTGAATAATAATAATAATAATGATAATAATAATATTAATAATAATGATATATATATATATATATATATTATGTATATATATATGTATATATATAAATCAAAATCGCTGATGTGGCCGATGACAATATCACCTGATTGGCAATCATGCCAGTGGAACGTTGAAAGCACATCCAAGTGTGGAGTGTAACCAGCCCACTTATGAGTACCCCTCATTCATTGGACAATAAACTTTGCTTGCGAAGACCTATTGAGGCAAGTGAAATCAAGTCAAAATTGCTGACGTGGTCGATGACAGTACCCCCTGATTGGCACTCGTGCCAGTGGAACGTTAAAAGCACATCTGAGCGTGATTGTTGCCAGGGCCACGGATTGACTCCCGTGCCAGTGGCACATAAAAGGCCCCATTCGAGTGTGATCGTTGCCAGCGTCACCTTACCAGCACATGTGCCGGTGGCACATGAAAAACAACATTTGAGTGTGGTCATTGCCAATGCCGCTGGACTGGCTCCTGTGCAGTTTTTGAGCATGGTCGTTGTCAGTACTGCCTGACTGGCCCTTGTGCCGGTGCCATGTAAAAGCACCCACTACACTTTCAGAGTGGTTGGTGTTAGGAAGGGCATCCATCCAGCTGTAGAATCTTTGCCAGATCAGAATGAGACTGGTGCAGCCTTCTGGCTCACCAGTCCTCAGCCAAACCATCCAACCCATGCCAGCATGGAAAATGGACGTTAAACGGCGATGACGATGATAAGTGTGAGTGAGTGAGTGAGTGAGTGAGTGAGTGTCAGGTGGCGGGTTCAGGGTTTGGGTTGTGTTGTTGGAGAATGGATAATCTTGAGGTCGTCACATGCAATACACCTTGCTCCAGAATTCTTCTCATTGTCTGATAAGCCTGTTAAGATCACTGATGTCTGTGCTGGTGGTTCTTCTGACAGGGCGTTGATGGTATCTTTCCCCAAGTATTGCTTTCTCTTGAGAGACATCAGACCTCTGTTCTCTTTCAGAACCTTTAGCTGTTTATCTTCATCATATTTTCTGATGTCTTCTTCCATCCAACGTCTGATCATTTTACAGGTGTCAACGTATTCAATGTTCAGAATACTTGTTCCGCTTCTCTTCATTTGCCGATGCTTCTCTCTGACCTGTTTGGTTTCTGCCGGAAGCTTCTCTTTTTTAGGTGGCTTATTATTTCCAGCCATCATTGCAGCTGTATCCATTTTAGTGGTGGGGATATTCTTTGAATAAGAGCTGAGGTCATTGTCTGAATGATGTTGTTCCAAGGCTTCAAACCTGTTAGGAGTAGTGGTGGTGGTGGTGGTGGCGACAGTTGCAGCGGCGGTGGCGGCAGTGGTGGTAGTAAAGTACTTCTTTCTATTTATTTCTTAGAGCAGCTCCTAATCTTAGCAACTAATTAAAAGTTTAAAGTAATTATATAGGTTTGATATATATATATATATATATATATATGTATATATATATGATCTGATGCACATTTTTAAGTAAAGAGAAAATATAGTAATTTGATGGATGAGGGTCATAATATCACGTTGGATTGATGTTGAAAGATTTTTCTGTTACAAACCTTACAAACATGCCATGCAACAATTGCAAAACACAAGAGTTATTGAGAAAGGCAATATGATCATTACCATTTTATCAATAATATCCATGTTAAAATAGCACTGCACATCCATTCTTGGTGTAGAACAATGTTGTAGAAAGTGTGTTAAATATGGACAGAAACAGATAAATTGTTGAATATTGACATCAAACTCTTTGCTATTTCCTTATTCTATATCATTAATTATGACATGCAAGGTTTCTTTATGAAACAAGGCTGAAAGATAACTTAAGGTTTGTTATGTTGTTAAAAAATATAATAACTAACACTGGAATTAATTTAATAGCAAATATTGGACGTTAAACATGCTAAAACTGTAGAATATCAAAAGAAAATCTGACCTATCTTGCTTAGAAATTTTGGTAAATTAACAGGGAAATTTATGATAGTAACAAAGTAATGTAATACAAGGGAATGGTTCAGTAACATTGTGGATCTTGTTAAAATAACATAGCAAAGAACAAACATTGACTTGCAAGTATTATTGTATCAGAGCCACAAAACTGCATTCTCAAAGTGAATGCATTCTATTCAAAGAATATTCCTATCTAAATTTATATTTCTTTTATTGAATCCGCATTTTTTTTACAATATAGTTAGGCCTGACTTATTATTAATGTTGCTTTTGTGTATCACCAACATGATCATCCTTTTACTGGATGTATTATATTTCTTGAGAGCAAAGCTCCAACTGTGCGATGTTCACTGTTGTTCTGCCTCCATTGTTTAGTTATCATTTTACTTCAGGCAGCAAGTTTGGAATCATTCAAAATTGTGTATTTTTACTTTGTTTCTGTTATGAAACTGAATTTCTCTGTTGCTATATTACCATAGTAATCACCGATTTTCAGTAGGTATGTGTGTGTACATACATACATATATATATACGTCCCTCTACACACATCTGCTATTGGTGCATTATTGTCTTACAAATTAATGTAGGCTTAGTACTGTATCTCTTCAGACACAAACGTATATAACAAATCAAATCAAATAAATCAGTTATATTAACCTTCCTTCCCAATATTTCTGATGTTATTTTTCTTGATTAGCATCAGGATGCCCCACACTGGGCACATTTACAATCAACAACATTCCAGCTATGGCCATCTTGTAATACCAAATTGTCCAATATGGCTTTCTTTTACTTAAGACGGCTGGAGAAGATTTGAGGAATTCAGCTGCTAATTTTAGCCATTCGAGGATCCCATTGTTAGAGTAAGGAATTTACTGCATCAATTATCTAGTTATAATATAACATTTTATATAGTTATCAGCTGGCTGATGATATTTAAAATGTTAGAATATCAATTATGAGACAATATTATGAATCAAAATTTCGTCTGTCTTTACATTCTGAGTTTAAATTCTGCTGAGGTTGACTTTGCCTTTCATCCTTTTGGGGTCGATAAATTAAGTACCAGTTGCATACTGGGACCGATCTAATCGACTGGCTGCCTCCCCCAAAATTTCAGGCCTTATGCTTAGAGTAGAAAAGAATTTTACGAATCAAAACTTCATCTGTCTTAAAATTCTGAGTTCAAATTCTGCCAAGGTTGACTTTGCTTTTCATCCTTTCGGGGTCGATAAATAAAGTACTTAATTGGGTACTAGGGTCGATCTAATCCACTGGTCCCACCTCCCCAAAATTTTGGGCCTTGTGTCTAGAGTAGAAAAGAATATTACGAATCAAAGCTGCTTGGTGTTGTGGTTACTTATCTCACAGAACAAAACTGGACAACAAAGCAATCATGAAATGTTATGCTGACGTTTCCAGTTAGTGACCCCTAAGTAGAAAAAAAAAAAATCTTAGTTTAGCAGTAAAGACCATTCAGCTAGAATTTTCAAGGTACAGAATTTCGTTCTTTGAAGCAGCTTACTGCCCACTTTTCAAAGTGCAGCCATGGCTGTGTGGAAAGCAGGTTGCTTCCTGACCACATGGTTCTAGGTTCATTCCCATTGCATGGCACCAAGGGCAAGTATCTTCTACTATAGCTTTGGGCCAACCAATGCTTTATAGTGGATTTGGTAGGTGGAAACTGAAGGAAGCCCATCGAATATAGGTATATATCTATGTATATGTGTCTTTGTGTCTGTCTCTGTGTGTTTGTCCCCTACCACCACTTCACAACTGGTATTGGTTTTTCTTTTACTCTTTTACTTGTTTCAGTCATTTGACTGTGGCCATGCTGGAACATCGCCTATAGTCGAGCAAACCAACCCCAGGACTTATTCTTGGGAAATGGTATGAATGCATATCAGAAAGTAAATTCTAGTAAAGTCACCTTAAGAACACATGATTACATTAAACAGGGTTTTTGATTAACTCTTCAGCATTTAGATGACTTCATTAAATTTATTTATTTATATTGTTTTGAATTAATCATACATTACTTTGTAACTTTGAGATTTTTATGATATGATTATTTTTAGGATGACATTGTTGGGTAAGTGTGAGAAGTTGGATCTGGCTGATCTTAACATAAAACAAGTGGAATATATGAGTCAGATATGGCTTGAACAATTACGTCAATTGGCTAAAGACAAGATTAGATCTTTTGGATAGACTCCAAACTGTTTCTGTCTACCTAATTTCATTCTCAAGGCTTTGGTTAACTTGAGAAGACACTGGCACGAAGTGTTGCTGTAGCAGTGAAAATGAAACTATATAGTTGTGAGGCAAACACCTTAATGAATCAAGCATTCCTTTAACCATGTTTCTGCAATTCTATCAATTCTACTTGCAGTTTTCTATGGCAATGACCTCGCTAGAATGTCTTTTCATGTGCCACCGGCACAAGTGCCAGTAAGGCGATGCTGGTAACGATCACGCTCAAATGGTGCTATTTATGTGCCACTGGCACGGAAGCCAGACAGTTGCTCTGGCAACGATCACGCTCAGACGGTGCTCTTAGCATTCCACTGGTACATGTGCCATCACGATTTCGTTTTCACTTGCCCCAACAGGTCTGTTAAGATTATAAGGTATCTTGGTCAAGTCAAAAGTTTTGAAAAATCAATCTGAAGTTTGCGTTCAAACAACAACTGTTTGAAATTGTATTAAAAACTAAATCTGTCAACAACTCAAGATTTCATTTGCTGCCAATAATGTAATGTATTTATTGAACATAATGTAATGCATTCAATGTCAATATGATAACGATTTCAGATTTTTTGGTTCATTCTGACATGTTTTAAATTATTTTGTATAGATTACTGTGATAATATTTTAGTAGATTGCATTCATTTAATTAACAAGCACTTTACAATCAATTTTATTTTCAAATAAGTCAATAGCTTCCAGTGAACTTGACACTTTTATTTCAGTATTTTGCCATTGACTTGAATGAAATCAATATTTTAATCTAAAGACTGATTTAACTTGTCAAGTCATTAGCTATATAATACATATGAGCAATTTATCTTTGTGTTGTTTACTTGTGACTCCCTTCTCTTTCAACAAATGATTAATTCAGCAAGCTAGAATCATATTAATCACAGAACTGTTCGAAAAGGTCTTGATTTGTCAAACCTCTTGAGAAGACGGAGATTATCAATCATATTGCTGATAAAATTGATTAGTGAAAAAATATATATATAAAGTGAAAATGATCAATTCTCAGTTTTGTGGAGAAACAATTGGTAAAAAAGTTGGAGATTACATATAAAAATAAGAAACAAAACACAAAGATAGATACAATCGTTTTTAATTTTGATGAGTTTGGAATATTTTAAATGGCAATACGGAACTAATATTCTGTTATACCCAGCTTGTTAATATTGGATTCAAATTTAGGTACAAGACCAGTAATTTTGAGGAAGGGGGATAAATCGATTACATCAACCACAGGGCTCAGCTGGTACTTATTTTCTTAACTCTGAAAGGATGAAAGGCAAAGTCGACCTTGGTGGAATTTGAACTCACAACATAAAGATAGACAAAATGCTTAGCAGCATTTTGCCTGGCATGCTAATGGTTCTGCCAGCTCGCAGTCTTTCCCAACTTAGTAATATTGGTGTTATATATATAATGTTAGAATATTTTTACATTTTAGAGATTTGAAAGGAATGAATAACACAAGATGAGTGAAAGGTATCGATCTATGGTATGAGTAATGCAAGAAACATGACAGAGCAAAATATCTAATCTAGGGGGTCTACTTAATAATGCAAGAGAAAAACTACTTGTACTTAACTGTACTGCTTACTTACATCAATGTATCAGTATCCAACTAGGTGTTTCTACAATGGTTAAGCATCAACTCGGTTAATGATTAAGCTGCTTTGCTTTCATAAGATCACAAAATTAATATACAAACTCTAATGGCATCTTAATCATACATTTCCATTTACATAGTCTTATCTGTACCCAATTTTGCTTCACAGAAACATGACAATTTATTTATATGAGAAGAGGGGATTAGCAGAAAAGCTATTAACCATAACTGTATTTCAAACTAACTCACCACTTCAGTTTGTGGATAAATACAAACTGCTACCATTACAAATAAATCAGTTTATCCTTCCATTGCTGAAAGACTCCCCCTCATTGCATAAATTCACATAAATGAGTGAATTCTATATAACAGCATTGACAAAGAATAGTAGTTATAAAGATCTTATTCTCTAAAAGAGAAATACAGAACAATAAATATCAATTAATTAGAGACAAGACCCTTGAGATAAATCTCAGCAAAGAACGGATCTAAAATTATCTGAGATCAGATAATTATGACAAAAGAAAATACAAGAACAAAATCACAGATATATATATATAAAAAAACAGCTAATGCTTAACAGATTTCCTTCATTTCAGTTAAAGTGGAATTTTTATCAGTTTCACAGGTTTTGTCCTTTTAGAAAATGTTCTCCAATAAATGTTTCGTCTGTAATTTATGATAATTAATTCTAGAATTAAAATTTTATGAAAATTTACTTTTTAGCAAATGTTCATATTGTCATTTAATCACTTCCTCTATAGCTAAATAATAATTCTTTTCTACTCTTGGCATAAGGCCTGAAATTTTTGGGGAGGAGGCCAGTTGATTAGGTCGAACCCAATATGCAACTGGTACTTAATTTATCAACCCCGAAAGGATGAAAGGCAAAGTCGACCTCAGCAGAATTTGAACTCAGAATGTAAAGACAAAGTACTTCTAAGCATTTCGCCTGGCATGCTAATGTTTCTGCCAGCTGACTGCCTTAATAACACTGTATATTCTTTTCTACTCTAGGCCCGAAATTTTTGGGGAGAGGGCCAGTTGATTAGATCAACCCAAGTATGCAACTGGTAATTAATTTATCGACCCCAAAAGGATGAAAGGCAAAGTCGACTTTGGTGGAGTTTGAACTCAGAACATAAAGACAGACGAAATACCAATAAGCATTTCGCCCAGCATGTTAACATTTCTGCCAGCTCACCTCCTTACTATAATCTTTTCTACTCTAGGCACAAGGCCCGAAATTTTTGGGGATGGGGTCAGTCGATTAGAAGGACTCCAGTACACAACTGGTACTTAATTTATCGACCCTGAAAGAATGAAAGGCAAATTCGACCTCGGTGGAATTTGAACTCAGAACGTAAAGACAGACGAAATAGTGCTAAGCATTTCACCCAGCATGCTAACATTTCTGCCAGCCTACCGCTCATAAATACAAATTGAAAAGATGTTAAGATGTTGTTTATTCACTCAAGGCTTCTGTTCTACTAACATTCTTCCTCCATTAACCTTCTAACTGCAGAATTCTGATGTATCCACTTAAAATTTCATTACCCTTAACTAGAGAAAACAGGTTTATATACCAATCTCTCTTTTGTTGAGGAGTGTCCAGTTTGAATATTATTTTGTTCTAAAATATATCGTGTCTTGAATGGCACGACAATGTAGAGTGGATATAATAACTGTTATAATTTAACTATCCATAGTCTGATATAATAATATTTCGGAATATAAAAATTCCTTCTTCAGATAATCGCTAGGAATTGATCAAGTCACTGCTATAATCAGTTTTCCAACAATACTCTGCTATTATTTTGTTGAGATATGCCAAGTTTAATAAAGCAACATGACTTGCAGAAAATACCAATTATACTTTTTGGAGAATACTTGATGCTTTCATGTTTACATCATTAAAGAAACACTTTACTTTAATCTTAATATGAATGACTAAAAATTAAAACTTTTGCGATAACATTTTATAAACACACTTTGGAAGTGTCAGTTGTGTTTGGTATTTTACAGACAAGAGAGTAAATTTTTAGCACAGTATAGCTGTAAAAACAACAGAAAGATTGAGTTTTTTTACCCTTGTAAGATGGAAACTTTTTTCCAGCACCAGAGTCGTCTCAAGTAGGTCAATTTTAAGATCTAAAGGCATTTGTAGGTATTATATTGTGTTTCTACAAATACTTGACACATATGTGTATACATACAACAGATCTATAACGGTGGGAAAACAGTTGTTTAATATGAGTGGAATGTCTTTTTCATTTCTCTGTTTCTAAGTGATTCATAAGTTGACAAAGTGATTTGTGGGAATTGCCTAGTTCATGAGAAGCCCCTTTTATTTTGATTTCTGGGGACAGTTAAGCAAATGTTTGAGCCACAAGCATTTCATCTTCTTCAGTCATAACACTGACCAGTTGACCACTTGTCTGTGCATTACAAATGGGCCCAGTCTGTACAAATTTGTCATGTATTCTGCAAACTGTTAATCTTCACAGTGGTGGTCTTTGAAATTCTTCGGTTCATTTCTATCTAACCATTTCCGCATTCTCTGTTTTCCAGTTCTGCTTCATGATCCATTTTCATTCACTGTTTCTCAAATTTCCACTCATACTAAATTCCTGAAATAAGGAATTATTATTTTATTATGGAAAGAACCGGTTAAAATTAACATAGAATCATAGAATTCTTACCCTCAAAAAGAAATAGAGAAATGAAAAGAATATTTCACTTATATTAAGCAACTTTTTGCCTATTTTTGCCAATGACTGTATATATATTTTTTATCTACTAAATTTCACTTACAAAATATTGATGAACTTGAGACTATAACAAAGTAGGTCATTTGCCAAGGTGTCATACTTCAGGATTGAACCTGAAAACATGTGATGAGTGAATAAACTTTTGAACCACATGACCATGCCTGCAACTTTGTATATTTTATGCATTTCCACCACCAAGCTGTCAAATGATCTAAATTGTTAAAATTAAAGTTTTGTACTCAGGTACATAAAATTTTGAAATGCTTCAAAGGAAATGCTTTTTAATGAAAATTTCATATTTTATTTGAATTCTTTATTTATATTTATTGGAGATTTATTTTCAAAAGGGAGAGGAAACTTTTGTAAAATGTCAGTTTCTACTTTTCTTTCTAATCTACCTTTATATGATGAAATATTTTTATTATTTGAATAATGCCCTTTTTTTTAAGTTACTCATATTTGAGATAGCATTCTCATTCAAACAGCAAATCTATTTAAATAGTAATTATGAAAATAATGTAGAATTCCTTCTTCAATTATTTTTTTCCCAAAGTAATTACAACAATATTGAAGCATAGATTTTTAAGGACTTTGATTAGATGTTTAATTCTGGAAAAAAAAAAAAAAAAAATGCTGTTTCTTTTCTTTCTGAAATACAAATCCTATAACGTGTTAACTGTGCTAATTAATGTTCTTTGGTAGAATCAATTTGAATTATTCTGTAAC
>NC_142929.1:6726532-6814032 GCF_046866305.1 Octopus bimaculoides
TGCTAAATGAAGAGAATGAATGGGAGAAAAAGAGTCTACCAAATGTCAACCCAACAGAGGGACTTGCTATTCGAATTGACAGTAGTTTGGCAGATAAAGTAATTAAGGATATGAATACAGGGCAAGCCCTTGTCCCAACAAGACAATGGAGAACCAAAACAAACATTATCATCACCTCATGCTTTTTTATTTAAAAAAAACAAAGGTGAGGAAGTGACAGAAACCTTCAGAAAGATATGTGTTTCGTATGGTGAGGAAGCTGTAATAGAATATATGTGCCAAAAGTGGCTTATATGATTTCAATCAGGAAATTTTTAGATTGAAAATGCACCTCACTCTGGTTGGCCAATGAAATTAACAGCAACAAAATGAAAGAAATAGTTAACACCAACCCAAAACTAAATCACAGATATTATTCCAGATCAATTGAATGAGATTAACCTTGCTTAATGGGTTTCCATCTGTGATCCACTGCAAAAAACAAAGAAATGATCCTTTCTTGAAGAAAATAGTAAGAGGGGATGAAAAATGGATCATCTAAAACAAGGTGAAATGCAAATGGTCATGTGGGAAGTGCAGCAAACCACCACAAACAACCTCCAAAGCAGGACTTCACCTGAAGAAGATTATACTTTTAATTTGGTGGGATTGTAAGGGTGTTGTCTTTTACAAGCTTCTTCCAACAGACAGCACCATCAGTTTGGATGTGTACAGTGATGATCGTCCATTTAAACTGACAATTTATAAGGGTATAAAACAAATACTTGAAACAAATTGTGATTTGTGTGTGATCTGTATCAAAGAGTGAAGCATGTTCTTAATGCATATGCAGTCTGTATCAAATGGATTTCAATGAAATTCTTTTCCAGTTGTTATTTAGGTCAAAATAATAGTATCTGTGAATTTTTAGGCAATTTCATTCACTAGAAAAATCTCGGCACAAATGGGTTAAATGCAATAATCCACCCGAACAGACCACCTCTTGATAATTGTAAGGTTTTCTCCTGCAACCTCCATATTCACCTGACACTTGTGCTTTCATATTCCCTCCTGTTTCCGTCTCTTCAAAAATTCACTGAATGGACAAATCTTTGACACTGAAGAAGGTGTAAAATTTCAGTAAGAAGAGTTTTTTTCCCCAGTAAAGACATGAAATTTTTTGAATAGCGAATAACAGATCTGTCCACAAGATTGCAGAGGATATTTGAATGAAAGGTTAATCATAATATTGATTGAATAACTTGCATTTTGTTTAAAACTTGTGTTTTATTTTCACTTAAAAAAACCAGACAGACATTTTCGACTAACTCAATAGAATCAGAGAGAAAGCAATGATGTTTATTTTGAATATCAACAATAGACCTGAAGGAAAATGTTATCTTCTGTTACTTGTTTCAGTCATTAGACTGGTGGCCATGCTGGGGCACTGCCTTGAAGAGTTTTCGATGAATGGACCCCGGTACTTATCTTGTCTTTAAAGCTCGGTACTTATTCTATTAGTCTCTTTTGTTGAACTGCTATGTCATGGGGACATAAGCACACCAACATTGGTTGCCAAGTGGGGGAGGTGAGGACAAACACTGACTCAAAGACACATACACACATGAAATTATTCTTTGTAAGCCTAGTGATGGTTCTATCGGTCTCTTTGCTGAACTGCTAAATTACGGGGATATAAACACACCAGCATCGGTGTGACAAACACAGACACACAAACATACATACAAATATCTATATATATATATTACCTACACTGCTGCACTTACCCTTACCTCTCCAACACCACCCTCATCACTGGCACCCATCATCGACCCTATCATATCACCGACTCCTTCACCTGCACTTCTAGCAAAGTAATCTACTGCATCTCCTGCTCTCTCTGCCCTTCTCTATACATCGGGCAAATGGGACTCGGCAATGACACCGTGGTCTCACGCCATTTCCGCTCTAACAGTCACTCTTTGCAACACCTGTCTGTTTTTGGATAGTCATTGCACAGGGGCCATCTGGACTCCCGTCTTCGCTGTGAACAGGGATTAATCTTCTCTCTTCACTCCTTTGCACCAGATGGGCTCAACTCTCCTCCGCTCTTCATCTAACCCTCCTCTCTTCCTCTCATACCTACTTCCTCCCACCCATCTCTACTCTCTTGCTCTGACTCCTACTTTTTCTCTTCTTTTATCTCTGCTTCTTTCTGTGTTCCTTTCTGTGGAAGAGTGTAGGCTCAAAACATTAAAGACTTTTTCACTTCCTGAGCATTAAACTAATACATCTGGGTGTTGCCTACACCACTTCTCTTCGTCTTTTGTCTTTTTGTGAATTCTCCCTATATATATACTACGTGATTCTTTCAGTGAAGTGGCCCACTTGGCACCGTGCATTTGTCGCGTCGCAATGGCTGCGATATATGATCAGATCCACTCATACAGCTTTGGTTGGCCCGAGGCTACAGTAGAAGACACTCGCCTGAGGTGCCACACTGTGGGACTGGACCCAGAACAATGTAGTTGGTAAGCAAGCTACTTACCACACAGCCACTCCTGTGCCTTTATATATCTATCTATCTATATATTATATATATACCATATATATATATATATATATATATATATATATATATACATACATACATACACACACACACACACACACACACACATGTAACAGACTTCTTTCAATTTCCATCTACCAAACCCACTTACAAAACTTTGGTCAACCTGAGACAGTGGGACAGAACCCTGTTGTTAAGAGGCAAGCTGCCATCCACACAGCCATGCCTACGCCCATATTGTTAATATTCATAAACATTGTCCAAGCTGAAACCTGCCCATTGTAGTCAGTAGCCGACATTAATGATAGTTTCAATTATTTGATATTACTGGTGTTATCTCCTCTTTTTCAGTTGCAAGAAAAATCACAGTTAATTGAAGTTCTACTCCCTATAGTACATGTTAAAAACTACTGGCTGCATTCAGTGTTTCTTTAGTATGTTTCTAGCTTTCTAGATGAATCCCTGTTCGAAAGTAACTTAAATCTTTACACCTTCACATTATTACATAAGTAATTATTGTTGAATATCTTATGCAAAACAGATTAAATTAGGAATGTAATGTGTCTCTTATAAAAATATTTTCAAAGTATTGGTTAATGGCTATTTTATGCCAGAACATTAATTTACGTATACACTTAAATCCTAATATATTATTCTAATTTATGCTATCACACTTATGCAAAATCATAGTAAATAACATCAAAACTTATTTGAAGAGCAATATTTTACACAAGAAGAAGATAAGTCAGTAATTAGCTCATTAGATATTTGAAGATATCAGTTATCAGTTTTACATTTCAAAGAAGATAACATTTTTCTTCTGTACCAAGTTTATAAATGCAAATAATAATAATAATAATAATATTTACTCATCAAAGTCTAGATATTCTTTCTGTATCTAGATTAATTTGCATAAATAACAGTTCTTTCAATATGAAACTATACAACTTATGGCCGTGCCCCAACATGGCCAGAACTTATGGCTGAAATTGATAATAGAAAAACTAAGATTAAGTTCATCATCATCATTATTTAAAGTCTGTTTTCCATGTTAGCATGCATTGGACAGTTTGACTGAGGTCTGGAGACCAACGGCTGCACCAGTCTCCAATCTGATCTGGCAATTTTTCCACAGTGGATGCTATTCCTAATGCCAACCACTCTGAGAGTGTAGTGGGTGCTTTTTATGTGCCACCAGCATGGGAGCCAGTCAGGCGGACCTGGCTTCGATCACATTCAGATGGTACTTTTTACATGCCACTGGCACAGGAGCCACAGTTACAATATTGGTTTTACTTGACTCAACAGGTCTTCTCAATAATATCCCCTGACGCCTCAGGGGTATTCTTAACAAGGCCAGACATGCATGGCTGCGATCTCACTTTAGTTCCTGGGTCTTCTCAGTCACAGCATGTCTCCAAAGGTCCCGGTTTCCTGTCATTGACTCTGTGAGGCCTAGTGTTCGAAGGTCACGCTTCACCACCTCATCCCATGTTTTCCTGAGTCTACCTCTTCCACAGGTTCCTTCTACAGTTAGGGAGGGGCACTTCCTCACATAGCTGTCTTTATTCATACGTAACACATGACCATACCAGCATAGATGCCTCTATTGCACACCACATTTGATGCTTCTTACGCCCAACTTTTCTCTCAGGGCACTTACACTCTGTCATGTATGAACTCAGACATTATGTAATAAAAAGCAAATCTTCCGGAACACTGTGGATATTACAGTTCTATAATTAAGAGATGAGGAATTATGTACATTATTTACATTTGACAGATATTTGTCCTCATCTTATTTGCTGTTAACACGTTTCGGCTGATATACCCTCCAGCCTTCATCAGGTGTCTTGGGGAAATTTTGAGCCTGGGTTCTCATTCCTAAGGTATTTTTCGATGTTATTATTATTATTATTATTATTATTATTCAGGTCACAGCCTGGAATTGAACTTGGAATTTTAGGGTTACTAGCCTGCGCTCTTAACCACTACGCTATATGCCCGTGGGCATCAGCCGAAACATTGTGTTAACAAAGAAGATGAGGACAAATATCCTTCAAATGTAAATAATGTAAACTGAGGATATTTTCTGAAATATGAAACCCTGATGCTAAGGTTTGCTAAATCAATTAAGCTAAGAAAGAAGCTGTTCAAATCCAGTGAGTGCAGTTTCATGGCTGGGTGTCATACGGGCAATCCATATGACCTGCAGAGTAGCAGTTACAGATGCCTGATGAGCCTAATTAAAGGAATTTTTGCAAATTTAGTTCAACATAATTAGGAGGAGGCACGACTGTGTGGTAAGAAGTTTGCTTCTCAACTACATGGTTCCAGGTTCTGTCCCACTGTAAGGCACCTTGGACAAGTGTCTTCTACTATAGCCTCAGATCAACCCAAACCTTGTGAGTGGATTTGGTAGACAGAAACGGAAAGAAGCCCACCGTGTGTGTGTTTGTCCCCTCATCACGAGTTGACAACCGGTGTTAGTGTGTTTACATCCCTGTAACTTAGCAGTTCTGCAAAAGAGGCTGATAGAATAAGTACTAAGCTTAAAAATAGGATATATGAACTTGGACTGAAATGAGGTGAGTATGAACTGCTGGTTTAGTAATGCTAATGATTATGAAAGGTAGAATAAAGCAGGGGCTCTGGCAGGGCCTTAGAAGTATAACCTGAAGTGTTCTAGAGAATTGGCCGAGATGAACTTCATTCATGAATGCGAAAACGATGCTGGCTAAAAAGTGCTGTTAGCCATTGGTGGAGAGTATCTATGGCAGAGATACTCTGAGGAAGACGTGGGTAAAATTTGTGAGATCAGATTTCATAATGCTAAGAAAATATCAAGACATCTGACTATTTTGATTGCAAGAAATGAAAATTCATTTATTAATGATGAGGATTATTCATGGGTGTGATTGTGTGGTAAGAAACTTGCTTCCTAACCACATAGTTCTTGGTTCAATTCAACTGCAAATGTCTTCTACTATAGCCTTGTGTGTGGATTTGGTAGAAAGAAGTTGGAAGAAGCCCGTTGTATATGTGTGTGACCAATGCTTGACTACCAGTGTTTACTTCCCCATAACTTAGTGGTTCGGCAAAAGGAACTGATAGAATAACAACCAAACCTAAAACAAAAAAGTACTTGGGTCGAATCGTTGAACTAAAAGTTCTTCAAGATGTTGCCCCAGCATGGCCACAGCCTAATGATTAAAACAAGAGAAAAGATAAAGATATAAAACCTTGAGTCTACATAGTATTTGTTTACTGATTTATAGGAATCCAGATCTGCCCATCTTGATGAAAAAATATATATATAAAAAGAAAGAAATATATAAAAACTTGGGTTGATGTTTAATCTATAACCGTGGTTATAGATTAAATATCTTGACTCTCAGACTCCTTGGTTTCTTTGAACCTGTCACCTCTGAGAATGCCAAACTTGGAATGTTCATATATTAGGTTTCTGAAATTTTAGATGAAGTTTATGATAGAAGTTATAAAAATATACTTTATGTGTTTCTAATCTTAACAAAAATGTAAAATTAGATACAATACTATTTACTCCATTAATCAAAACCAATTAAATTGATTTATTACACATTTAAGTTACACATGAAGAGTAATTTCTGTATACAAAACAGTGGTTTACACTTTCCAATTGTAAGTTTTCATGGTAACTTGTTTTTGTAGTGAATAGATTATTGATACCAAGAACATGTTTGTTATCTGCAGCTCTTATTTTTCAATATAATGGAAATTATTAAAAGCAAAAAGAATACTAAACATGTACAGTTTCTTCAATTTATTTTTATCCTTTATCTTATTTCTAATTTATCATAATTTATAGATATGATTTGGAATAATAATGTTCTTTGTCATGTACACTATTAAACCATGGTTATGAAACTGTTTAGATTATTCAACACATTTGTAATATTTATAAAAGCAGTAAAAAGAAAAAAAAAGTGAGGAATGGTAAAGAATGACATTTTGAGCTAGCTATTTCTTTGAAGAAATGAGAAGTGTTGGCGGCTTGTCAACGAAGCCAGCTAATACATGACAGAAATGTCAGAATTCACTTCTCATAATACATGAACAAGGGAGTCTCTACAAAGTCACTTAATCATTTCAAAAAAGCAGCCACATTTTCCTCAAAACTATATCATACTGTCTTAACCCTTTCATTACTGTATTTATTTTGAGATGCTCTGTGTTTCTTTCAGTTACTTTAAATATAACAAAGAATTTAGTAAAATAACTTAGTTATCGTTCAGCTAGTGTTAGGAACATAAATTGTGACTAAGGTTTGGTGGAAGATTTTAATTCAGAACTTATGAAAACAAGACATTTGTAATCAGAGCCAGAACCAGTTTCAACTGGGATGGTAACGAATGGATTAAAGAATGAATAACACATGGGATAAGTTAATGTTAGGATGGCCACAGATGAAACATCTTTAATTGCTGATCTGCTCCTTCAAAAGGGGTTCTTGTTGTTGTTGGCACTCCGTCACTTACAACGTCGAGGGTTCCAGTTGATCCGATCAATGGAACAGCCTGCTCGTGAAATTAACGTGCAAGTAGCTGAGCACTCCACAAACATGTGCACCTTTAATGTAGTTCTCTGGTATATTCAACGTGACACAGTGTGACAAGGCTGACCCTTTGAATTACAAGCACAACAGAAACAGGAAGTAAGAGTGAGAGAAAGTTGTGGTGGAAGAGTACAGCAGGGTTCGCCACCATCCCCTGCCGGAGCCTCGTGGAGCTCTAGGTGTTTTCGCTCAATAAACATTCACAACGCCTGGTCTGGGAATTGAAACTGCGATCCTATGACTGCGAGTCCGCTGCCCTAACTACTGGGCCATTGCGCCTCTACAAAGGTGTAATATCAGGTTCTACTGTCTGTTTTGCCAGGATTTCTGCAGTTGGATGCCCTTCATAACTCCAAACTCTTTACAGAGTGTACTGGATGCTTTCTATGTGCCACCAGCACCAGTATTTTTTACATGGCACCAAGCTAATTATAATAATTTAGATGCAAAAGGTAAAAATAAAATCAGTTTTTGAAATATTGTGTTAACAACAAACAAGATGAGGACAAATATCCATCAAATGTAAATAATGTAAATAATGATGAAACTATATTGAATGGAATGTATTTGATGAAAGGGTGATTCAATGAGGAGCTGATCTGGACTAAAAACAACAGCTACAAGTAGATATTACAGATTAACTGCAGAAGAAACAGAAGGCTGAACTGAGAGCAATGACATGTTTACATAGAGTATGTAATATAATATTTAGATTTATGAGTTTATAGAGCAAGATGCTGATACTAAAATTGCTTTAAAATAGCATTTAATAATTGTAGTTGCAACAGCTTTGCTTATGAAGTTGCAGATTCCAGTATCTGAAGAATTCATTCTTGGCTTTACTGAAATATCATTAAGGTTACTGACGTAAATATTAACAAGTTAAAGCATTGATATTTATGTACGGAGTGAGAATTAGAAAAGATGGGCAACGATTTTGAAAAAGAGAGTTAAGTAAGACTAATTAATAAGTAGATAATTATAAATGAATTGCATTTAGCTTAGCATTAACACACTTTAAGACATTTATGTTGAACCTTACTCAGGTCAGTTCTATCAGTCATCTTTTAGTGGCGAATAATAAAATAAATACAAATCAAATCCTAGGGTTAATAAATCGATTATACCATTCCCCAAGATGAGGCTTCATGTCAAAATTAGGAATCAATTCAATTAGGAAATCTTGTTTTCACATGTATTCTATTTAATATAAACTTACAATTACGTCACACCTCAACACAATCTTACGTCCCCTTCATTATTTATAAATGAATTAAGCTTTCATTTAAATACAGAGTAGCAGGTAGCATGTTAGCTACTTCAGAGAGTAACAGCTCTACCCATCAACAATTCTGGAATCAGCTGGCTCCAGTTGACAGCAGTGTCCAGAGTTGTAGACACAAGAAGGTAAATATGACAACAGATATTGATGACCGGCTGTCAATTCGTTGGTGTCATCAAAGATCATATAACATTTGGTGATGACAATCAAAAGCCCAAGCTTTTCATCATTGTGAGTGAGAAGAGGATTGCTACTAGTTTGTTATAAATCAAGATACCAAGTTTTATAACCTTAACAGTGGATATCTACAGGAAAAGCAATGGCAATTGATGAATATTGGATGAACTCGTTTTGATTTGAAGTGATGCTCAAATTTACTTTACCAAAACTTTCGGTACATTTTTATTAATAACAATGCTAACAATAATGTAATAATTTTTAGTTTCAGATTTTAGTTACCTGTGCTTTATACCAAATTGATGGCAACCAGACTTGGAAATTTTTACATTGTTCAATCTCCTTGAAATAGCAGCCCAATCACCTTTAAATCACATACAATTGTCTTAAGGAAAGAAAGAGACATTGGCTAACATAGCCCGACAGAACTGCCTTGAAATAAGATGGGATGGTCATGGTTGGAATGGCCATCTACATGGCTTCTTAATTTGCTAGAGACAGTAATTAAATCTTTTCAAATCATACCCAACCATTTTAAAACAATGAGGGACACACTAGATAACGTAGTTTCAGATACATTATGATTAAAAGAGACTCAATTTTGTAGGCTGATGTGAGGTTAAATAACAATCAAAGAAAAAGAGATGAACACAGTTTGGACAAGTAGTTAGAATGGATTTTATAGGTGCAGGTATTTTCATGTAGTTAAGGAGTTTGCTTTTCAACCATGTAATTTCAGGTTCGATTCTACTGTGTGCAATTCTAACCAAAATTTTCTACTGTAACCTCAGAACTTGTTAAGGACTTGTAAAGGAAATATTGCAGAGGGAAACCTAATATGTGTATGTATACATGTGTGTGTATATGAGCATGTATAGAATGTCCCTACATATTCTAAGTGTTGGTGACAGGAAAGGTATCCAGCCATTCAACACTGCCTCAGAAATTTGACAAACCATATCAGCATAGAAAAATGGACATAAAATGAGGAGGATGAAGATAATGACGCTGATAAGAATATTTTTGTATATCAGTGTAAAACAGTGCATGAAGTTACCAGGCTGTGTATCGAAAGATAACCAATTCATATTCTTTGTTCTCTTAGAAGTTTCTGTCATTGGAATGCAGACATGCTGGAGAATAGCCTTAATTATTTCTAATTGATTTCAGCAATGCCACTCCCAGTATTTATTTCAACCAGGTTTCATTCTTTCAATGTGGCTGGCATTAGAAAGGATATCCATGCCAAAACAGACAATGGAACCTGGTGGGGCTCCTGGCCTTTTCAACTCCTGTCAAACCATCCAACACATGCCAGCATGGAAAACAGAATGGATGTTTTGATGATGATGATGACTATTTATCAAATGGCTAAGTTATCTTTAGGTAAAGTTGACTAACATATTCAAACCCCAAACTCCTGATGTCTTTAAAATTTAAAGTCCTCCTCCATGTACAAGAGTTACTGTATATTCTCTTGTATTTGTGATAGAAAGGTTAGTTAGATGACATAGTTTCAGATACGTGATGATTAAAAGAGGCCTAACTTTATGCAGTAACGACCTATTGTACAAAACCCCAACTGGAACTGGCAGACTATTTGTTGTCCCACCCCAATTACATTTTATGCAGCAACCAGTACCCCACCCCTCCAGTTATTCAGGACTTCCACATATACTAAACAATATGTATGGTTCTGACAAGTGCAAATTCTATTTTCAGATGTAAAGTATACAGAAATCTTTTTGTATGACTGAAAAGTTTCTGGAGGGACTTGATACCAAAATGACTGATTGTAAACATAAAGAGGTTCTCAAAAGACAGCACAGTCCTTAGTAAGTAATTTTGTTACTGATAAAATGGAAGCATTCCAACTTAGCCATTTTGGATAGAAAAAGTTAATAATACATAATAATAAGGTTAAAATTTGATGGAATACATATTCTTTTCTAGGTTAGGCACAAAGCCCAAAAGTTTTGCAGAGAGGGTCAGTCGATTAGATCGACCATAGTACACAACTGGGTACTTAATTTATTGACCCCGAAAGGATGAAAACAAAGTCGGCCTCGGCGGAATTTGAACTCAGAACGTAACGGCAGACAAAATACCGCTAAGCATTTTGCCCAGCATGCTAAAGTTTCTTATTTTTTTTATTGCCTACAAGGGGCTAAACATAGAGGGGACAGACAAAGGGATTCAGTCGATAACATCGACCCTCAACGCCAGTGCGTAACTGGTACTTAATTTATCGACCCTGAAAGGATGAAAAGCAAAATCGACCTTGGTGGAATTTGAAACTCAGAACGTAATGGCAGGCGAAATACCACTAAGCATTTCGTCCAGCGTGCTAATGTTTCTGCCAGCTCACCACCTTTGATGGGATACATATTATTAAATGTAACAAGATTAATTGTAACAAGATTAATCAAAATTCCAAAAGTCAAAATAAAAGAAAATAAGATGAGGTTATAACTTTGGATCCAAACTTGCATTTGCCACATAGAAATTTGAAGCCATAACTTAGGCATGGTTTGGCTATGTCCACAACTGAGTTCCTGTTCAATCTGCTGCTGTTGCTCATGTGATAGCTTCTCCAGACATTCTTGAAACCTCCATAAACACAATCTGTAAATAACGATGAATTTTGTCACCCTTGGTGATATGTGGTGCTTGAAAAGGCCCGTCATGCCAAGTGAAACCATAGCCATGCCCAATGCCAGTTCCAGTTGACTGGCACCTGTGCTAGTGACATGTAAAGAGCATTGTTCGAGCATGTGGCCGTTGCTGGTCACACATCAATGTCATCCACTACACTCTTAGAGTGGTTGGTGTTAGGAAGGGCATCTAGCCGTAGAAACCATGCCAAACCAGACTGGAACTGAGTGTAGCTCCCCAGCTTATCGGGTTTTCAGTCGAACCATCCAACCCATGCCAGCATGGAAAACAGATGTTAAATGACTATGATGATTGGCAGAGTGTTGTAGACATCCAAATGGGTCTGATATTCTCCATTCTAAACAACACACATTTCTTTGCCACTCATTCTAATGAATACAATTTCAACTCATTGCAATTGTAGATATTTTCCTTGCATGTTGTACATCATGTTCTTTTGGTATTTGTAATGCATGGACACCTTTTCATGACTCATGCAGTACAATAAACCATGTTCAAAGGTTAGTCTGGTGTTGTCTGATTATTATACACAGCTTACAGTGAACTAACAACTCATTCCAGTAAGATTGGCACAAACATCTGCAAGTAACAATTGACTTCGGTGCTAGAAATGGCAGTCAACTCAAGGCACAACAGAATCATTGTAAAGTTAATATGGTAACTTGGCTTTACTTGGGAATAACACACAACCTGAACTAAATATCTAATGTACAATCAAACCTTGCTACAAGGTAATTAACTACTTGTTTAAACAACCTATTATGTTACATTTGTGTGTAATCACTAATATTGCATTATAATGAAGAGATACGAAATTGTATAACAGCAAGTATTAACAATAATTGTATCAACTTCCTTATAACATACAATTTAGAGAACATTCAATTACATATACAATTAATTATACAGCTGTTTCTCATGTAATTTTTAAATAGCAACCTCTAATCACTATGAACAAGCCAACAGAGTCAGTACAATTAGTGTAATGCAATTAAGGAAACTACATAAGATACATTTTGAGAAATCTTTATACCAGAGGCAAATTTAATTTACATTTGAATTATAGAAATAAATCTTTCCTAAAAAGTATTATAAATTTATATTATGGCTGTTTCAGACAATTTATATTTATTGAACTTCAAAATATCTTCAAGGATAAATGCATTACTCGTGACATAATATGATCAAATATTTGAGATATTTTCCCAAGACGGTTTGCACCACAGGAATACATTCTCAAATTGATGGTTTATTCACCAAGGTAATTAATACTAAAGTGACAACTAACCAGCAGCTGAAAAGCATTGACAGAAAAAAGATTGACAGTATAAATACATTCGTGTTTTCAGTTTTCATCGGCTTTTAGAAACATTACTTTGCTCATCTATTTTAAGTGATTATTTACCTTATTTACATTTGATGGATATTTGTTCTCATCTTGTTTGTTGTTAACACAACATTTCGGCTAATATACCCAGCAGCCTTCATCAGGTGTCTTGGGGAAATTTCAAACCTGGGTTCTCATTCCTAAGGTATTTTCTAGGTAGTGACCTGAATAATAATAATAATAATAATAATGATAACAACTACAACATCAAAAAATACCTTAAGAACGAGAACCCAAGTTCGAAATTTCCCCAAGACACCTGGTGAAGGCTGGAGGGTATATCAACTGAAACATTGTGTTAACAACAAACAAGATGAGAACAAATATCCATCAAATGTAAATAATGTACATAATTTCTCATCTCTTAAATATAGAACTGTATTTTAAGTGACATTGCAAGTAAAATTAAGTAGTCTTTTTCTGGTTTCTGTCACATTACTGTGGTTATCTTAATTCCAGAGAAGGATGAATGGCAAAGCTGACTGGACATAAAGGAATGTAACAGACTGAAATATCATGGGCCGTTTTTGTTTGAAATTTGGATATTTGCCTTCCATCTTCGTAGAACATTGAATAACTTAGGTGACATTGAAGATAAGAATTCTACTGTTCTAGGCCCTTGATTAATCTTCAATGCAGTGAAAAGAAAAAAAAAGGGTAATATTAGCCTACCAGAGTTTGTTGCCAAAGCAAACCTTCAAAAATCCCCTCAAATTCTGAACTTCATTCTAATTAATAACAACACTGGAAATTTGCTTTTGGTAAATATCAACTCTGTTGGTATTGTAACGAAATCTCCTTTGAAGTATGTTTTAATTAGGTGAGGATAAAAGAAAACTAAAGAATTGTATAATGAGGCTATTTCATTGAGCATCTCAATAAGGCCAGATTGCCAATTTGTCATTTTTCTTTCATGATAATCATTTCAATGAATAGATAAATCTGATAGAAAGCATTAGTCACACTGTCACCATCAATCATTCATATCACTCATTTTGTAATGATTTGTTTGAAGGATGCAAGCATCACTGTTTGAATAAGTTGCTTACTTCACAACCATATGCTTTTGAATGTGATCCCATTGTGGCATACACTGAATAAGTCCTTTTTATAATGCAGTCAAGTAAACAAAGGTCTCATACAGAGACAGAGAGACAGAGACAGAGAGACAGAGACAGACAGGTAGACAGAGACAGAGACAGACAGATAAAGACAGACAGAGAGACAAAGACAGACAGACAAACAGAGACAGATACAGACAGACAAGCATTTCCATTTGATTCCTTTTCTGGAATTGATAAGATAGGCAGCAGGCCAAATACGGGGGTCGATATTGGAGAGTAAACTCCTTGAAAATGGTGTCCCTACATAGCCACAGTAATGTGGCAGAAACCAGATAAAAAAAACCCACAAATATTTTAACTTTACTTGCAATGTCACTTAAAACAAATGTGCAATGGCAATATTTCCAAAAGCCTATGAAACCTAAAAATACAAACGCATTTATACAATTCTATTTTTTTTATCAATAATTCTTTTCAGCTGGTTAGTTGTCATCCCTTGCAGTTTGATAAATTACTTAGAATCTAAAATTTAGTTTAAAGTTGTTTTTCGCTAAAGGATATTTCTCAGAAAACCAAAAAAAATTCATCTGCAGTTGCAAAGTAACTATCAAATTAAGATGCAGATGCATTTGATGTTTTATATAAATAATTGTTAGGATACTGGAATAAGAGTATCATCATGAAATAATTTCAGTTGAAGAAAATATCAATAAATTACAGTAATCCCTCGACTATCGTGAGTGTTACAGTCCCAACCACACCGTGATAGGTGGAAATCCTCAAATTAGAAACAGTTCTGTATATTATTTTAATTGTCTTTATAATTTGCATATATTTGTTTTATTATAAATGCAAAATAACACTACAGAGGAATCGACATAAGCTTAAATAATAAGCTATGATAGATGTACTGCGATATGGCGAGGGATTACTGTATTTAATTTCTAAAAAAGGGGGAAAAAAAAAAAGAAACCTTACACTAGAATTCAGAAAAGTTTGTGAATTATTTTCCCAAAATAATATGATTCTTGTCATCATTAAATGAACTGGATTTTCATTCACGTGCTTTCGAGTTCGGACTGATTTGATAAAATTTAGGTTCACAATTATTACATCTGCCTTAGCGAAGGCAGAGGTATTGTGTTCAGTCATGTTTGTTTGTTTGACCGTGGACAAGATATCTCAAGAACCACCTGATGGATTCAAATGAAACTTTCAGGGATGTTTGGCCTCAAGACTGGCATGGACTGGTTAGATTTTGGGATCAATCCAGTACCGGACAAGGATTCTGGATTATTTTTCCTTTTTTTTTTTACTTATTTTTGAGAGCAGTTGGGATCATGTTTTAGTATTCTCGTTTCTGACAGCAATCGAGTTTATTTCAGATATCTCATTTTAAAAATCAACTCTGGTTAATCGTTGACAGTGTTGCCTTGGAGGAGGTTTGCACTCTCTGAATGCCCTTGTTTTTATTTGTATACAGAAGCCAATGTAAATCCATTTTTGAAACGACAATTTTCTCATGCATGAAACTCAGCTAAAGGCACTTTTCTTACCCCTACTCTTAGAACAAGAATTGACTGAATTAATGCCTGTCTAGACTATCTGGATCAAATAATTCACCTTTTTATAAGTCAAGATTATTTATGGTTTCAAATTTTGGCACAAGGCCAGCAATTTCAGTGAGAGGATAAGTCGATTATATCGACCCCAGTGCTCAGCTGGTACTTATTTTATCAACCCTAAAAAGATGAAAGGCAAAGTTGACCTTGGCAGAATTTATATTCAGAACCTAAGGACGGATGAAATGCCACTAAGCATTGTGCCTGATGTGCTAAAGATTCTTCCAGCTTGCCATCTTAAAGTCATGATCATAAGGCAGCATAACGGTGCCTGACTCCAAAGTTTTAGCTAAGTCCATGGTATTAACAGAAAAATAAGCAGAACATTTGATTTCTAATCTGAGATAAAATAATTTTTATCATCATTGAATATAATGCAAGCCAATGGAAAAAGCTCCTATTTTGTCACTTAACCTACTAGAAACAGCAACCAAATTTTCTCCAAATCACACTTCATATATATATATATATATATATATATATATTAATAGGACACATTGAGTAATGAGATTTTTAAACTTGGAGCATCTTCAACCATAGATCTAAGTGATCCAATTTAATATAATAGAAGTATTTACTCAGCTCTCATTGTATCACCCATGTTTCTGATTTCTTTGTGTGTGTGTGTGTTTTATGCTCTTGATGAGTTTAAAACCAGATCCATTCATCCATGGATGGAGTAAATTACACATGTTTTAATTCTTTTTTCCTCTATAATTGCATAATTATTCTCAGTTGCCATATATTCATATCATTCAATTATTCTGTTTTATTCATTGGCTATGGTAGTGATTTGGTAGATTCAGTGGGACATCAGACAAAATGCTGTGGAATCAAACTCCGAACTATGTGGTTTTGAATCAGAATGCTACATCTCTGTATCCAAATGGTTGATTAAACTTTTGAAGGTGATGTCCCAGCGTGGCCTATGAAATTCTGAGTACCAAAGAAGTTGAAATAATTTGGGAGTAAATATGTCAAAAGATGTTCTTGTATAATATAAATCAAAAATTAAAACATACATCTACAGTGTGTCCCAAAATTAAGGCAACCAACTTTAAGTGTGAATGCTTCACATGCAGCATGCAGCTGTTCTTGCAGAATCAAAGCCAATTTCTGTCACAATTTTGCCTTCAGAGCATCGAGCTAAACATGAGGAGTACCCAAGACACTCATTTCCAAAATAGCCCAAACAGAAAAATCCAACGAGTTGAGATCAGGGCTTCTTGAGGGCAATACATTCTTGCCTATGGATGGTGGAATGTTTTTCTAAATCCAGTGTTGCATCTGTTTAGAGGTGCGGGATGGTGCTGAGTCCTGTTGGAGGCTCCAAGGTCCTCCTTGAAAGTGTTTATTCGCCCATGGAAGCAGTTCAGTTTCCAGAAACTCACTAATTAACACTGGGTGTTAATGTTAACACCCAAGGACACAAAAACGAGGGGAAACCTCCCAGTGGCTGTCACAACCGCCCAAACCATAACTGACTGTGGATTTTGACATCGATTTATGAGTCTACACTCAGCAGAGCCAGATACACTCCAAAGCTGGTCATTCTGGTGGTTTACTGTCAGTTCGATGTTAAATTTCTTTTCATCAATGAACACCAAGTTGGGCAGCATGCCTTCAGCAATCTGACACAGGATAAGACAACTTCTCTTCAGTCTCATGGTCTTATAAACTTGTGTAAGCTCATGACAGCAGATCACCTTGTAGGGGTGTGTCCTGAGATCTTCCTTCAGCACTCGATACATCGATGTTCAGCTTATTTTTGCTGTGGCAGCCAGTTTTATGATGGAAGTACAAGGATTTTGCCATATCTGTTCTTTGGCACTTTTGATAAACAGGGGCATCTGCACACTTCTTTTTTGGCCACATTCCAGTCAATCAGCAGTGGAACCAGTCTCTTGGAACTTCTTGACAATTTTCCAGACTGTTGTTCAGTTAACCTTTAGCTTTTTTTGTTATATTACTTTCACCTCCTTTGTGGCAGGTTATGATTGCATTTTCTAATTTATAAATTTGAATTTGTTTTGTCTGAAACAAAAAAAAGATGCACTAAGCTTTTATAATGATGTATAATTTTCATATCTTATCACATTTATTGATAGTTATTAGCCCGAAACTTCAGTTGCCTTATTTTATTTTCTGTTATGTAATAGAGAAATAATCAGTTGTCATCCTTTCATGTGAGATCACAGCACCAAGAAGTATTATTGGGATAAATAAATCACTTTAATTGTATGGAAAGTTCCTGCAATGAATAATGGAAATTTTTGCTTAATGTATATTTTGAAAAGAAATTCAAATAAAATAATATCCGCATCACACTGTACATATAAATAAGACTAGTGCTGCTAAATACTATTTTTTAAATGTTTTATAAGCAACATAAATCTATAAGAAAAACGTAAAATATAATTATATAGTTCTCACTTAAGAAACAACTTGGAAAATTATTCATGTCATTAGTCCATCTCTTCATTCGTTATTGATATAAATGGTAACGTTTAAAAATATTCAGCAGAAAATTTCCAAACTGCAGTAAATATAGAAAACTTCTACTGTTGCTGCTGCCACTGCTGCTGATGTTGTGATGATGGCAATGATGAAAGCTAACTCTAGAATCGTTCGAATCCATAAGGTTCTATTGCAAGACATTTTGATAATCTTCAATTATGTTGCCATAATCTTTTCTCTCTTTTTGTTTTTTTAAAGAGACTGTTTTGGTCTCCGCAATTTCCATATATTACAACATAACTGTTTACCAAGTTATATTCACAATTCCTATTTATAGAGATCCGTATCTTCAAACAATTTTGATTGCAATCAAAATCTGATGTTAAAAGTGTGTTAGATTTACATTGCCGACTTCGGTTATCTATCCATTGTCATTCATTGGTACCAGACAAAGTTACCATTTCATTTCCAGCTGTTACAAGCTGTCATTTCATGCTGAATTCCTTATGAATAACTTGATGTTGCTACAGAACTTGGTTGTTATCAGCAACGACAACGATCATAATGGTAGATGGAAGTTGTTTTAATATAGATGTTATTAATTGTTTCGAAATTTGGTACAGTGCTAGTAATACTTGAGGGAAGAAGAACTAGACAATGCCAGCAACCCCAACAGACAGAACACTAGTACTTTATTTTGTTGTTGTTGTTGCTTGTTCCTTTTCAAGCCATGCCTGGCTCATAAGGGCCGGTTTCCCAGTTTCATTGGCATATGGGTTCCCCACATGGATGGGACGCCAATCCATTGAAGGTGAGCTTCTAGATGCAGAGAAAGTTGTGGTGAGAGAAAGTTGTGGCGAGAGAGTCAGTAGAAGTTTGCCATTATCTACTGCACGGAGCTTAGGTGTTTCGCTCATAAACACATACATCGCCCGGTCTGAGATTCGAACCCGCAATTCCTCGACTGCGAGCCTACTGCTCTAACCACCAGGCCATATGCCTTCACACTTTATTTTATGAACAGTGAAAAGATGGAAGGCAAAGTTATCTTTCAGTATTTGAATTCAGAAGAGAGAGAGACAGAACAAATATCTCAAGTACATTATTTACATTTGACGGATATTTGTCCTCATCTTGTTTGTTGTTAACACAATGTTCTGGCTGATATACCCTCCAGCCTTCATCAGGTGTCTTGGAGGAATTTTGAACCTGGGTTCTTATTCCTAAGGTATTTTTTTCAGGCATATGGTGTAGTAGTTAAGAGCATGGGCTACTAACACCAATATTCCGAGTTCAATTCCAAGTAGTGACTTGAATAATAAAAATTGAAATAATAATAATAATAATAATAATAACAACAACAACTTCGAAAAAATACTTTAGGAATGAGAACCCAGGTTTGAAATTTCTTAAAGACACCTGATGAAGGCTGGAGGATATATCAGCCGAAATGTTGTGTTAACAACAAACAAGAGGAGGACAAATATTCATCAAATGTAAATAATGTACACAATTAATGTGTCACATAATCCAAGGAAATTTGAAGCTTAACAACTACTAAGGCATCACTGATTGAACTATCTTTTACAGCTAGAAAAATAAACAGCTCTGTAAGAAAAAACTGTATACATAAAAGGCTAAAATAAAAATATGAATATATATATATATATATATATATAGGCGCAGGAGTGGCTGTGTGGTAAATAGCTTGCTTATCGACCACATAATTATGGGTTCAGTCCCACTGTGTGGCACCTTGGGTACGTGTCTTCTACTATAGCGTTGGGCCGACCAAAGCTTTGTGAGTGGATTTGGTAGATAGAAACTGAAAGAAGCCCGTCGTATATATGTATATATATATATATATGTGTGTGTTTGTGTGTGTGTGTGTCTGTCCCCACTTACCATTGCTTGACAACCGATGCTGATGTGTTTACGTCCCTGTAACTTAGCGGTTCGGCAAAATAGACCAATAGAATAAGTACTAGGCTTACAAAGAATAAGTCCTGGGGTTGATTTGCTCGACTAAAGGTGGTGCTCCAGCATGGCCACAGTCAAATGACTGAAACAAGTAAAAGAGTAAGGTAACACCGATTGAACTATCTCTTACAACTAGAAAAATAAACAACCCTGTAAGAAAAAAAAAACTGTATACATAAAAGGCTAAAATAAAAATATGAATATATATTGTTAAAATACGGAATTTAAAGTAGAAGTAATGAATAAGGTACATAAGCTGTGTTCTTTGTGCATGTATGCTTGTATTTTGTCTTGTTCATAAACATTGAAAAACTTGTAAAATCTACGAATCACTGATTAAGGTTTTATGTTGTGCATATATGAAAGTCATTAATATCCCGAACATGTTGAAAATCAGAATGAATTAAATGATTCATTTCAAATGCATTTTCAATCTTATTTGTAATTCAATTTTATTTTTTCTCATTTTTCTTTCTGCTTTCCCAGAATGCCCTCTCACCCCCGCACCTGCCATAAATGTGTTTGTATAAGTGTGTGAGTTTGTTTCTAAATCCAAACTTTTAAACTGAAAATCCTGATATTTTTGTTTTATCTACATTTCTTACTCAAGTAATTCCTTTTAAAATCCTATTTGGATTGAGATTCGACTTAGTAAGTTTTTCTTCCATTGTAATCATTTTCAAGATAAAAACAGAAAAAATAAGCTGTTTTAGCATAGCTTGACACAGATTTTGTAAAACTTATTTAAAGATTAGTTTATGTACTCTTTCTAATTTTCAATAATTTTTTTTCATTTTCTTTTAATTGTGAGAAGAAAAAAAGTCGTTATTTTCATGCGAATATAATCTCTTTGAAAATGAGTGAATGATTGAAGTAAAAGAATATACAATGTTAATAAGATGAAGATTTCAATAAAAATGAACAGCAGTTTTGTTCAATGAACGCAATGATATAGCAATTCTGGGTGAGAACTTTAATCTTATAACCTGCCACACATTGAAAATAGACATGAACAGCCCCTGCATGGCTGCTCAATTTGCTTTAAATAGTGAGAAAATCTTTTTCAGGTCATACCCTACTGTCTTACATTCGGAGGAATGGACACTTTGTATAATGTAGTCCTAGATACACTATGTCTAAAAAACAAAAAAAACAAGATGGTCACAATAATCAGGAACTAATATACGAGGAGAAGTGAAAAATTATCTGCATTTTTTCCATAACATATCTTTATTATTGTCACACTGCCTTCTAGGTATGCGTGCTTATAATTGGTGCTATTGTGGCCACATGATTGAAGTTTGAGCCTGATGGCACCGTTTTTCTTTCTGGCTTTACTGTGTAAGCATGGCACTCTGCTAGCAATGTGCACCAAAGAAGAACAAAGAGCAGTGATCCGATTTCTCTGGTCGGATGGTGTGTCGGGTGCTGAAATTCATCGGAGACTTTTAGCACAATACAGGCACAATGCACTACCATGTAAAAGTAAGTATGAGTGGATTCAGAAGTTTAAAAGTGCTTGGACAAGCATAATGCATGAAGAGGGAACAGGACACCTGTCAACCTCCACCACTGACCAGAAGATTCAGCAAGCTCGAGAGATAGCAATGGTGAACTGGTGAGTTATCATCGATGAGGCAGCTCGTTCTCTGCAGATTGGTCATGGGTCTGCCTATCAAATCATCCACGATGAGCTCGGCTTCCATAAAGTCTGTACAAGATGGGTGTCAAGAGAGCTTACTGCAGAGCACAAACACAAACGTCTGGAGGTCTGCCAACGTTTACTCAATTGCTACAACAACGCGGGCGATGAATTTTTGAGCAGAATAGTCACAGGAGATGAAACATGGGTCCATCATTATGAAGCAAAATCCAAAAGACAGAGTATGGAGTGGAAACATCCCGATTCGCCAGTGACGAAGAAATACAAGATTCAGTCTTCCGCAGGAAAGGTGAAACTAACCCTTTTTTGGGACTCAAAAGGGCCTATTCTGGAAGACTATCTGGAAACGTGGTTTATGATCAACAGTGGAAGATACAATGCTTTGCTGGCCAACAAACCGAAGCCAGCAATTCACACCAAACGCCAAAGCGTATTGTCGAAGAAAGTTTTGTTGTTGCATGAAAATGCACACCCACACACAGAGAAATGAAATCACAGTTCTTTGTTCTTTTGTGGTGCACATTGCTAGTGGAGTATGTGGGAGTGGGTGTAAGGGATGGGTGGGAATGGGATGGATAGGGAAGGTTGGGTTGGATTGTGTAAAGTGGGGATGCGAGTGGGTGACGATGAAGGGAGAGGAGGAAGGGAGAAGGTGGGTAGGAGTGAAGAAAAGAGAGGAGAGGTGGGTGGGAAGAAATAGGTGTGAGAGGGAGAGAAGAGAGAGAAGGAGGTTAGAGGAAGAGCGGATGAGAGTTGAGCCCATGTGGCGCAAAGGAGGAAAGAGAGAAGATTAATCACTGTTCACGGCGCAAACGGGAGTGCAAGGACAATCCAAATACAAACAGGTGTTGCAAAGAGTGACCGTTAGAGCAGAAATGGCGCGAGACCGGGGTGTCATTGTTGAGTCTGATGTGTCGGAGGTGTTCCACGAACCGGTCAGCCAAGCGGCGTCCTGATTGCCCGATGTATAGAGAAGGGCAGAGAGAGAGAGAGAGAGAGAGAGAGAGAGAGAGAGAAAGAGAGAGAGGGAGAGAGAGAAAGAGAGCAGGAAATGTAATAGATGACATTGGTAGAAGTGCAGATGAAAGAGTCGGTGATATGATAGGGTCAATGATGGGTGCCGGTGGGGAGGGTGGTGTTGGAGAGGTAAGGGCAAGTGCGGCAGCGTGGGTGGGAGCAAGGGAACGAGCCGGGTTGGGAGGTTGGGTGAGAGAAAAAGTTGTGGACCAAGAGGTCTCGTAGGTTGTATGTATGCATGTCTGTTTGTCCCCCACTATCGCTTGACAACCAACAGTGGCGTGTCTACGCCCCCGTAACCTAGCGGTTCGACAAAAGAAACCAATAGAATAAGTATTACGCTTACAAAGAATAAGTCCTGAGGTCGATTTGTTCGACTAAAGGCACTGCTCCAGCATGGCTGAAGTCAAATGATTGCAACAAATAAAAGAAGAATATATATATATATATATATATATATATATATATATATCATTGGGCGTATCAAACATGCATTCTGTATTACACCTATTGCTTTCTTCTTAAACTAATAATCATCAATGTGTGGCCTTTTATATGTCTGTGACGCCATTGTTGAAATCATTCATTGCAGCCTGATATTTTATAATATTCGATTATGGTGGAAGCGGTTTTTTTTTATATTGCTAAAAAGTGCACTTGATTAACAGTTGGCAAGCATTGATTATTTTCTCTCTCTTTGTGGTTCTCTATGTACGTATGCTGACATGAATATGTATTTTGGCTGGTTATTTATGAATGGATAATATCTTTGAAAGCCAAATTCTGCTAAAATTACCAGCCAATATGGCTGGTAAGTATGATGTTTATAAGCTGTTTTCTCGTTTCGCATTCTACGGATATTCAGTCTTTGCCATGTATAGGACTTCAAACATGAGGAAGAAATTTTTGATAACATAACAACAGCCTGTAAGTCAACAAAGATTGAGCAGATAATATACCAGTCATTTTGCAATATACCAACTAAAAAGATATGAATAAAGTTTTGTTTCTACTGATATGAACGATAATCCTTTTTCTTATTTAAGTTTGACATTTATTGTTATAATTCCTATTTCTCCAACTTCCATGTAACAAAACGTAAAAGGATACAACATCAACAGCAAAGGCAGAGAAAAGGCTCACATGTGTACACATCAAAACTCATTTAAAAAGACATGTGTCCTGGATATAAGTATTCTTCCCTTTATCCTTCTGTAATCTCGTGTAAAATGCAGAAAGTTTTCTTTGGAACCTTTATGTCAACAAACAAGCCTCTCTATGAAACTGACTAATTTTATGGCAAAGGAAGGAATAACTTAGCCATCCTACCTCCTCCTGAAAGACTTTATGCCAGTTGGTTCATGATAATTTTATAATATATTCACATCTAGCCGAAGAAATTGACCCCAGGGCTTATTCTTTGTAAGCCTAGTACTTATTCTATTGTTCTCTTTTTGCCGAACCGCTAAGTTTCAGGGACGTAAACACACCAACATCGGTTTGTCAAGCGATGGCGGGAGGGGGACTGATACACACAAAAATAAATAAATAATATAAATATATATATATGATGAGCTTTCAGTTTCCGTCTACCAGATCCACTCACAAGGCTTTAGTGAGCCCGAGGTTGGAGAGGATACTTGCCCAAGGTGCCATGCAGTGGGACTGAACCCTGAACCATGTGCATGGGAAGTAAGCTTTTTATACATACATATGTACATACATACATATAGTATTAGAATTATTTAACAATAATGGTATTGGTTACAGGCTCCCACCAGGCTAGTTTCTGGTTATCCAAGAAGAAGGCTCAATACTTGTGTTCTCAATGCGAAAGAGGATTAGCACATTTGATGTCTACCTTGAACATCTTTGTGAAGCTATTCGAGAGGATTGATGCGCTGGGGAGTAAGTACTGGGAGAACTCATCAGTTTAACATCACTTCCGATGGTGCAGAAAAACTATCACAAGTGATCTCGTCAAAAATCGCTAGTTTATTGATATTCAAGCTGATGTCTATCCTTAGCTAATACACGAAAGTGTAATACTATACACATACATTATACATATTTACACAAACTACAGAGGAACCGAAATACTTAATCAAGTTATGAAGTTTATGGAGAGATTAATAGCAGTATTGATGCATGACAGAGTCGACCAAGTTGAGAAACAGCTCGAGTTCGTTTTCAGAAGAGGCACTGTAGGTACAATCTTCCTAGTGGGACACCTGAAAGTCATCTCCTTTCCATTAAATTCTCCTGAAAGTCATCTCCTTTCCATTAAATTCTCCCTTAAATATGTATCAGCGGTCACCTCTCAACCGGCCCAATTTTTACAGTTTTCACCTTTCTTCCCTATCTATCACTCAACGCTTGTTCTCACTCATACTAGCCATATCTCACTCTGCCATACACTATTGCAACCTCAGCTCAGTTACACTGTTCTTCAAGCACCACTTCTGCTCACCTCGCATCTGAAGAACACATCCTGACACCTCATCACCAGTACAGGGTGTTCAAATAAGTATTTAAGGGTTTCCAGGCGATTCTTATACACTGATCCTTTACTTGCTCCCAAGAAAAAAAAGTCTGGCGGTGTTAAATCAGGTGATTTTGGTGGCCAGAGTCCCTTCCAAATAATCCGTTCACCGAAAAACTCTTGAAGTAGCGCCATGGTAATGCGCAGAATGAAAAACATTCGCTGTGGAGAAACGTTTTGAACATTCTGTATTTCTATCTCTGCCGTTTCACTCCTCTCATTCTGTTCGAATTATAGGAATAATATGAGTAACCGTGAACTTTTTCTACAATAAAAAACCTGTTCTTGTTCCTCCCTTCTCTCACATTTAAACTTCTCATCTCCTAACATAAGGCCACCTTCTTCTCTAGTTTAATCTCTTTCAGTCTAAAAGAATTAATATTTATGCGTCGTTGTATTTCACAATTATTTGAAATATTTTTCCTCAGCTCAAATTATTATAAAAGGAAAAAAAATATATTGAAAATTGCATTTATATCGCATTCAAATTTCTATTTGAGTTGGTACATGACAATAATTTGATGGTTTTACAACCACAAATTGGTCTCAAAAGCCAATTCGAAAACCATATTATATCTGGACGATATGACTGTAAGATTGAATTTTCAAGGGTACAGTTGGCTGATTGCTATTAACGTGTCAGAGAAATTATTAATCTGTCGTGAATGTTAATGAATGTTGAGTCTTCTTACTAAGTTATAAACTGTGTTTGTTAGTTCTGCGTTCCACTTAAATTGGAATTGTGGACAAAAAAAAAAAACGCTCGTACTACAAACTGGCAGGAATCTCATTTTGGTTTACGTAATTTCAGCTCTGTTTATAGAGCCAGTGGTTAATCTGTGTCTGTCTCTCGTTTTCTGATATATTGTATTGAAAAAGACTCTTCAGACTGAATATTAAAAAACAAACGAAAAGTGTTCTGCTAAAAATTACTACAGCACGAATTTTTCTTTTCCTCAGCCACCCACTCAAAATTTGTTCCAAAAGAAACCGTATTTTTAATATGGCGTCCTAGTGCCAATACATCATCCTTGCAACTGTACTACGATATGGAGGTAACGTTGCCCTACAATCTACTAGAAAACATCACCTCCAGATCATTTAATCATCATCCTACATGTTCTAGGATGAATGAATATATATATATATATATAAAACAATAATAAATGAGTATATGCATATATACGTACAGGTATGTGCATACCTACGTCTACCTGTATATATAGGTGCATATTTGGGTACAGGACATTGCAAACAAAACGTAGACAAGAAAATAATAATTACCAGAGTACAGAAAACACACAAGCCACATAGAGAACAGCTTCCTTCATCAGCTACCCCCGTTTTAACACCGTCGTTTCGAATAGTTGGGTAGGACGCATCGTTAAAACAGCTCTTCCCATGGACCGCAAATTAAATTTGTATACACAAATTAAACCTGTGCCAGGGTGGAAGGTAGTGGCGGACAGAAAAAAAAAACAAGACAGGAAAACAAACGGAAAAGGCTGTGCGGCCAGACATGAAAGATTATGTGTATATGAACGCAGTGAGGTACGAACTGAAAAAGACGGGACGAAGTAAGTTCGCGTGTTTGTTCGGCGATAGCCAAGGTAGAAAAGGATTAGTGACCGGAAGCATGTGACCAAGCAGGAGTAAGGGTGAGAGAGAGAGAGAGGTAGAGGGAGAAACAAAGGGAGGAAGTAGAAGAATAGGTGAGCAACGAAAGAAAAAGAGGAAATAGTAGTAACAGAAGGAAGAACGAGAGGGGTAAAGAGAGATACGTAGTAGTAACAGAGGAAGAACGAGAGGGGGAAAATGATAGAGAAAGAGATAGAGTCGTAAATTGAACATCGTAGGATTTAGAAGGGCAATGTATTTGTGTGAAATTTTGCTTCAAATTGGTGGGTGAGGTTGATGGGATTTTACAGACACCTTTCGAATACCAATATATATATATATATATATATATATATATATATATATATATATATATATAGACATATGGTGAAAATTGTTTGGGCTTTCCGTAATCTTAAGACTGGTAGCAGTCAGTGTTTTAAATCAGCCACCAAAGACGATCCCAAATCTGGACGATCTCCAAGGTTAACAAATAATATTCACATAGCATAAAACATGCTATCATCATTGAAAATCATTTAAGTGTTAGTAAAGTTTCTGAAGAAATGGGTATCTTTAAATGTTTGTGTCACATTATTTTAAAAGAAAAATTGGAAAGACTACCTTTTGTACCCCCTCCATAAATTTTTTTTTAATATTACACATGGTAATATTATATAATATTACTTAATATAGAAATGAAGTTTTTGTAATAGAAATTCTAAATTTTTATGACTCATCATTATTCTCATAAGACATGGTAGGAAATCAATTTTCCACCGTGTGTAATATTAAAAAAAAAAAACCTTTATGGGGATGGGTACAAAAGGAAGTCTTTATGGAAAATTAAAGATGCTCCTATTTCTTTTTCTGCTGTATCTGATAACAGTAGAACAGAAACGGAACAGTGTATAGCGGCTGTCGTTGACTGTTCAAGTGCGTGTTATTAAATAGAAAAACAGTATGAATTACCATATGACATTTTTGTGTATAAATATACTGTTTAAGCATGTGGTATGATACAAAAACGTGTTTACATACAAAGAAAGTTTTGATTTTTGCACTGAAAGAAATAATATACAATATTTGTATTACAGTATGTACGCTTGTGTGTAACGAGAACAGTCATTATGAGAATGTGTGTGTGATAAAATATCTTTGTACGAACCATATATCTTGTGTCGTGGTGAATAGACATGTGAGTCGCACGTGGAGCTAGAGAGAAAACATGTGTCTTTGACCGAAGCCTGACAGGAACTGAGAGTTTCTACCGCGCAGCTCAGAACGAAACTAGTGTCTCAGAATGAGGCTACTTTATCAAAGCGAGGCTGGTGTCGCAGAATGAGGCTACTTTATCAAAGCGAGGCTAGACGCCTTATCGATATATTCATCTGCTGTGCAGGTCGACTCATATATTACAATGTAATATGTAGCTCTGCTCAAGTGTCACAGTTAGTCACAGTTACTGGACAAAGTTTCTGGAAATTTTGATAATGAAAGATGAAACGTAACGTAGGTTAATTGCTAAAATGTTAAAACCCCAAAAAAGTGATTGTCACGAAGAGTGGGATCTGCGATGCTGCGAACAAAATATTGCTCTCCCAAGCTGCCCAAAAGTTAAAACGATGTTCACCTTTCCGATAAGAAGCTATTCAATATAGCTTCGTTCCATGTGGTCAAATGATCGAAGTTCTACCTTGATGTCGTAAGGCATTTTAAGGAACTAATAAGAGGCTTGGATCATGGAGCTGGACAAGCAAAACCTGTAAACTGCATCACGACAACGTATCTGCTGACGTGTTTCTCTTTATTTGCGACGAGTTTGCAAAACATTAACTATCTCTCATCTCACGATCGTTCTACTCTGCAGGTTTGGTTCCTGTAGATTACGATTTCCTCAAGTTCGAACCAACTCCCGAAGCGTTGCCCATTTCAGATGATTTATGACATCAAAAATTCTCTAAGAGAGCTGCACACTACCTGAGAAAACACATTCTAACGAAACTGAGAAAACTTTTGGAAACGATGTATGAACAATCGAAGGAACTGTTCTATAATTAAGAGATGAGGAATTATGTACATTATTCACATTTGACGGATATTTGGGCATATGGCGTAGTGGTTAAGAGCGCGGGCTACTAACCCCAAGATTCCGAGTTCGATTCCAGGCAGCGACCTGAATAATAATAATAATAATAATAACATCGAAAAATACCTTAGGAGTGAAAACCCAGCTTCGAAATTTCCCCAAGACACCTGAAGAAGGCTGGAGGATATATCAGCCTAAACGTTGTGTTAACAACAAACAAGATGAGGACAAATATCCATCAAATGTAAATAATGTAATTGAAAGAACTATTTTATTGGTGATAATTTTAATTAAATTGTATGTAAATCAATAAATTGATTTTTAAAACATTTCACTTATTTTGCGGCCATCTTCGTGTATGTGTGTGTGAAGAAATAATTTTCGTTTATTTTTATGGAAACAAAAAAAAAAGATATATAGAACTGCAAAAAAAATGTGCAGAAGTGAAACTGAGACAAAAATTATTGATTAGAGAACAAACATCAAATTTGGGCCAACGACTTTATATAACCCCACGCTTCTATACATCATATACAAAGAATACCATGACCTTCAACATATGACAGAACTACATATATAAACACCGAAGGTAAAAAAAAACATAAAAATCACCAAAATATATAGAAGGACCTGTTCGGAAAAATGTATATAAAAATTGACTAAAATACATGATTAAAATGGATTATTAAAACCTATCAAACGACTAAAAAATATTTACCCATCGATTAAAAACATATCCATTCAGCTTTATTCAAGGTGTTACCATTACAAGTCTTTGTAGCCAACTGAGGAATTAGGAATTTGATAGTTTCATTCTTTCCATCTCTGTATCTTGAAAAAGTGAAAATACTGGTGTGGGAGCCAGCCCACTTACGCGTAACATTCCTTCTTTGGACACTAAACTCCGCTTGCGAAGACCTGTTGAGGCAAGTGAAATCGAAATCGAACTAAATTTGTAGACTGGCACCCATGCCAACGTCTCTTCATTCAACACTAAACTCGGCTTGCGAAGACCTGTTGGGGCAAGCGAAAGCGAAATCGTGATGGCACCTGTACCAGTAGATCACTAAGAGCACCGTCCGAGCGTGATCGTTGCCAGAGCACCAGCTGTCTGGCTTTCGTGCTGGGGGAACGTAAATAGCACTATTTGAGCGTGATCGTTACCAACGTCGCCCTCCTGGCACGTGAAAAGACATTCGAGCGAGTTTGTTGTCAGTGCTTCTGGACTAGCTCCTGTGCAGGTGATACGTAAAATACACCATTTCGAGCGTGGTCGTTGCCAGTACCTCCTGACTGGCCTTCGTGCCGGTGGCACGTAAAAGCACCCACTACACTCTCGGAGTGGTTGGCGTTAGGAAGGGCATCCAACTGTAGAAACTCTGCCAAATCAGATTGTAGCCTGGTGTAGCCATCTGGTTCACCAGTCCTCAGTCAAATCGTCCAACCCATGCTAGCATGGAAAGTGGACGTTAAATGATGATGATGAAATATCTGGGAGAAAACGTCATTTGAAAAAAGAAATCGAAACAAAAATGTAATATGTCTTTAACCTTTAGCATTTAAAGTTGCCATACCTGTCTGTTTTCTGTTCACACCAGCTAGATCTGGCCTCTCACACCTACCCTACAATACCATTCTAAAAATATACGATCAAATCATTGAAATCTCAAAGCTATAGGATAATTCATGATCAATTCAAAACAATGTGAATAAATAAGCATTACATTTGACAGAGTAATTTTGAATGCTGAAAGGGTTAAAGGGTTAAATTGAATTCACAATTGTTAACATTCACCAACCTTCATGAACTAAAATATATCGGAGGAAAAAAAATTTAAGGCATCACAGAAGAAAAATCCCATTAAAAGAACAAAACTAATATAAATTTCAAACAAAATGAAGCTAAATGAAAAATAAATTAAAACTGTGGATATTAAAACAGATGATGACTAAACTTTTGCCGAATTCCTTTTATATTTTTTAAATTTTTGTTTGTTTTTTAAAAATGTTTTTGCCTTTCAGTTGCTTAATCTCTCTTTTACTATCAAGTAAAAGGCTACATTTATTCAACGGCCAGTGTTACAATATGTAAATACCTACAGACAACTGCTTTCCTGTAATTTTACCTTGAAGCAGTAATTTGATACATTTGATAAATGATCTTTTATTTCTTAATCATGCACTCAAACTTACTTCCAGCAGTACAAATGCTATTTGCTTTAAGCTCTGAAATCAATACTTGCATTATTGATGATGTTTTTAGAACTTGCTATTAGTTGTTTAGCAATCTAATTAGCTGTAGCTATCATCCATCAAGTGCAAGTGAAATTCAATTAACATTACTGGGAACAAGGGGAAAAGTTGTTTTAATTTTATATTCTATTATATTGAGATAAAATTCACTTGTATTTCCATTAATTACAAAATATATGTTATCCAAATCGTATAATATTTCAATGTGTCAGATATATGCTTACCATTATGGATCATCACCAGATTACTTCTGAAGGTGCCTAAATATGAGTTAGTGGTGTCATATTTTTCATAGCTAATAATAGTACAGCTAATGGACATTTATATTCATAGATACATTGATATCCTTTACATATCATTCCATTCTCAGCGACTTAAAGATTAATCCAATTTGAAAAACTTTGAAAATTTGGGAAAACTAAAAATCAACACTGTATATTAGAATTAAACTAAATTACTTAAAGCCAATTTCAACTTACTCAGTCTAAAATGTATACACATGATTAGTATTGTGTGAATCATAATTAAGTGTAACCTTCTTGGATGACTTCCCATAAGACTTTAGCAATTCTACTAAAAGTTGTAAAACTAGAAAGTAGCTTTCTTATCATTTGATGCATACCAAAATAGATTGTTTTAAAGTTAGCAATTTCCGTATTCGACACTATTTTCATTATGCACAATATATTTTCCAGCTAACATACTTTGATGACCTCTAGTGTTAATGTTTTGAGTCTAATATTAGAGGTTATGCATAAAAAAAATTACATTAAAATATATAAAATATACAAAAGAAAACTGAGAAGCTTTCAGCAGAATTTTTTCATTAGAATATATCGAATCAGCCCCTGCATCGATTTCGCTCTCTAAAATTAGCATCGCAATAGTATTGTGTTCGTAGGCTGCACACTGAAATACTTGCAAAGATAAGAAAAACTTAAAGGTAAAATAATTGATAGCTAATTTGTGACACCAGCTAATTGCCAAAAAGCCCAAAGTAATTTCCCATAGGAAATATCTGAGGGAATCCTTGAAATGCTTCCATTGAAAGTTTATGAAGCATGTTCTCTGTCGTTTGGTATCTTGTTCTTGTAATTTATAATTAATACCATGTTCTTCTGCAAGAAGATACACGTACACACAAAAATGAAGGAAAACACTTTCATACAATCTAGATTTAGGCTTTGTAATAATAGAGAAACTTAATTAAGTACAGTGGTATGTAATTAATGAGTTTGGTTAATGAAGTTGACATGATGAGAACTAGTCATAAGTTTCACTGTACATTGACCTATACAACTGAAACAAACACTGTATATATTTCGGTAGAATTCTTTAGATTGATGTGAATTCATTACATTATGCTTTTCAAACAATTTAATTATGAGACTTTTCGTTTATAACTTCAGATGTTGTTTAATGGCTGATTTGAAGGTACCTTAATTAGTCATTGTTCTTCCTTTGTTTTTGGCGAAAACCAATTTCCTTCATTGTTGAGGGTAACATAGCCAGAGTCTTAATTTATGACTTAAATAAAAGGCTTAAGTTGGTGTGAGTAGTAATTGTAGTAGCGGTAGTAGTAGTGGTGGTGGTTGAGTGTGTTATAGCATTTAGTTTTATCATTTTATAATCAGAATTCAAATCTGTTTTGAAGCCAGCCATGAATTTCAACCCCACCATCTGATCTGGATTGCTGTTATTGTTTAGCCCCAGGTAAGTTTGATCAAGCAGACTAAATTTTGACTAATTTGGATACAGTGAACTTGAAAATCAGATTTGTTTTTGCCAGTGACATCAATATTTAGTTCAATACTATAGCTCTAGTTTTAATCACTAGTCTTAAGGATCAAGTTAATTCGTTCCTATTGCAATTCAATTATTGGGGCATGAATTTTATTTCACCTGCACCATCACCATGTAGACACCACCTGTGCCAGTGCCACATGTAAAATACCTGTACTGGCATCATGTAAAAAGTACCAATGCTGGTGCCATGTAAAAGGCATCCAGCACACTGTGCAAAGTAGCAGGCATTAGGAATGGAATCCAGCCACAGAAACCATCTGAAAACTGGCAGCTGGAGGCTGGTGTTGCCCTCCAAATTGCCAGTTCTTGTCAAACTGTCCAACCCATGCCAGTATGGGAAGCAGACATTAAATGATGATTTCCCTTTCTTTTCAGTCTTCAGCTTTCAACCATTCTGACACAGAATTAACATTGGTGTAAGTTCCATTCAACATTCAGCTAGGGCATGGTTTATTGGTGGTATCCGTTTCCTCAGAATGTAGCTGTCTTTACCTTCCGTATCATGGGATTACATGATTACTGTCAGCAATAAATTTTCTTAATCAGTGAAGGAATTGATAATGACCTGATTACAATCATAATGTTTATTAAATTGTGATGCTTTAGGTCTATTCTTTGGTACATTTTAGGATGCTGATTCCAAATATAACATTGGTTTTACAAATCAGAATGAGTTTTGGAGACACAACATAACACTTTATCTATATACTGTATCCACTCGTGCATTGAAATCAGGGATCGCAGTTGTACATAACATTTGTTGCATAAGACATTAAGCTTATATTTTTGCATATTTAAGGCACCAGCTCCAAGAAATTGTATTAGTATTGATGCTGGTTTAAATCAAGCAATGGTTTGTGGCTAGCGTAGCCATTAGTATTCCTAATGAACTGGCATAAGTACTTCTGTAAATTAATTCAATCTAAATTAAGTTTAATTAATTATGTATCTTAAATATGTAACTAAAGAAAACTTCTGTATATTTCAAACGAAGCAGCTGTTGATTGTAATTAAAAAATGATCTATTTGTGAAATTTATGCTTTTCAATCTCTAATTATAAAAATACTTTGCTTTCATAGATTGTTTTAACCATTTAAGTGTGTGTATATATATATATATATATATATATATAGGTGAGTAGCAAAGAGGTACAGGTGTCAATTCATTATGGCTGTTTCCAATGACTCCTTTAATTGATTAATGAGAACACTATGTCATTGCAAAGATAGTAGCAAGATCAATAAAAATAGTTTTACTCTGTGAAATTAACTATGTTGAATAAGTTGAACTGTACTTTATGTTTGAAGTTCATGAATTAATCTGACGAAAACAGTTTCTTTGCAATGATGTAATGTTCTCATTAATCAATTAAACAGGTCGTTAGAAATGACCATAATGAATTGACTCTTGTACCTCTTCGTTACACACTTATATTTTATTCATCTCTCCTGGAATCTACGCTTCGTAAATATCATAGACAGTATTTTTAATATTAAGTACGTGTCTGAATAGCTAAGAGTGGATTTCTTCACCCAGCTACGTCTTTTTATCTGCACACACTGCAAGAAGATCATGCAGCCAGCATTTATGCACCAAGTCTGATATTTACTTAATATTGTTGAGTATGCATGTTACTCAGGCCTTGTCTTATATATGTGTGTGTGTGTGTGTGTATGTGTGTGTGTGAGTGCATGTGTGTGTGTAAGGTAGTGAGATCCAAATGGTTGTGGTAAAAACAGATTTTAGCATAGACTAACTTGAATATTAGACACAAGTGGAGACAATATTCAGCCCATAAAGTTTATTAACCTATGAATCCATTATAGTTTATTGGTGAATAAACTAATAAATTAGGCAGGAACTCCAAAGTCGGTGAATGAATGTTATAGAATAGGTAGTTATGCACTATATGTGTTTCAAAATGAACACTTGATGTATATTATGTAACTTTAAGGTACTACGTAATTATTCTGTGTTCTCTCTCATCAGGCACTTTGCTGTTATGAAATCACCAATAGAAACTGGGGAGAAAACTTGAACATTTCAACAGTCGAAAGAGGAGTGTAAATTGGAATCCGTCAAGCAGCCAGTCATGCTTCAGTAAGGTAGCATGAGTTGCGGTTTTAAGAGATTGGTTACTTATCTATATAGATTTATGGTGTAACTTTAGATAGCTTTTAGGTGTTTAATATTTTCACTATATGCTTATAAAGCTGAAAAAAATTATGTAATAGGTAAATATATAAGTACATGAATACATGTATATCATACATATAACTGTATAATGATATAACATAATATATATTCTGTGATTTGAAGTGACAATTTTAAATACAAACAAATGACCGAAAAATGATGAGATAACCCTAGCCAAAATCGAACCCACAAATCAACGCTTACCCGGCTTTTTGCGCATCCGATTGGGCCAAATGCTCACCCATCAATTTTAACCAAATTTAATGAATATATACTTAAACTGTTTAATACTACATATAATATTTGTAAACAAAACAGAAAGGCTTTGTAAGTTAGGGAGAGAAATCTACCGTGGAAGTCTCATAATATGATAACTGTATACGTATATATATCTATATATATATGTGTGGGTGTATGCATATGTGTGTGTGTGTGTATTCACTGTTATTGCTACTAGAACATTAATAACTTGTATAAAATGAACTTCTACATAGAACCTTCCAATATATACAGAAATGACACACACACACACACTCAACAAAACCTCTTTTCTAAAAAACACTTCCAGCTTTCTAGATACGGCTAATAGAGCTGATGCCACAAACAACGTATGTGGTGGAATATTTGCTTATAAAAACTTGTATATGCACACATGAGAGTAAGGGGACATCTGAGTAAGGCTGTGCACACGAACCCACACATATAGATGTGCATTGGAGTACCTATAGCGATCTATCTATAATGTTTGTAGGCTTTTTGGGTGCCTTGTATTTCTAAGGGTTTTTTGACATATATCTTTTTTTTTATATGTTTGCATGTCCCACATGCTATACCTTCATTTATGTATTCTTTTTTACTACTATTATTATTATTTTTTTTTTCCTGCTGTACCCTTATTTGTATTTTTATTTTTATTTTTATTTATATTTTGATTTCAATTCTATTTTTATTTTTATTTCTATCTTATTTTTGCTGTTGTTTTTCTTCTGGTCTCTACCACACCTCTGTTTTTACCTCTTGCTCTACATCTGTATGTAACCCTTTGTGAATCTCTGAAGAGGCCTAGAGGTTCGGGCATGTAACCCCATTTCAAAATGTCATCCGATAATCACTCCGGTAAGGAATATTCGGCTAGAATGGGGCCTGCCAAAACTAGGCCGTAACAGCTGTAAGATTAAACTTCTGTTCATCCTCTAATTCCTTATGTACTTTGTACTTCTATATGTAAACCATGTTGGCAAAATAACATAGTCTGCCATGGACACCTGTGCTTTGGTTATTTCTTTCTTTTTCTTTTCTTCCTCTCTTTTGTCACTTTTGCTATGAATTAAATTAATGAATTCAACGGGATACACCGTCTGCAAGTAGTTGGGTTCAGCATATCATCCTCCATTTTCTAATTGTTATATAAATGTATATATGTGTGTGTATATAAATCAATGCAAATGAATATATTTGTGTATATATGTGTGTGCATATATGAGTTTATGTCTATGTAGGTGAGTATGTAATGGTTCAGAAAGCAAGTATTTCCAGTACAGCACTCGACCTAATCTCCTTCTTGAAGCTGAGTCTCATATTTCATGGCTACTTACAGCTGTTTCTGACCATTAAAGATGTGCTAAATTCTTTCTTAGCCTTTTTACTAGAGTTTTCATAGAGATGCTTGAAAGAGAAAGTTTACCATACAAAACTGGCAACAGTTAACAACATGAGAACATGAGAACAGCCATTGAACAAGACTGTGCATAAATATAGAAAGAAATGTTTCTTGATGTAAGCGATTCCATTACTTCATGTTATCAACAATGTCTGAACCAGAATGGTCGTCAGTGTGAAAACAGGAGTTCATAAAAATATCGAATTTTATGTGCAGTCTTTATCAAAGTTTGAACTTGAAACGTATGTTTAATGTGTGCATGCATTTTTGGGACACCTTGTACACACACACACGCATGCGCGCACATATGCACATGCATATCTATAATTATTTTTTGGAATAATGGATCTGGAAGTACATTATAGCTTTATGGGCACTTTGAGATCCACTATCCCCCCCCCCACCAAAAAAAAAGAATTATTTGAGAGTCTCTTGAAAGATTATAATAAAATTCTTATGATGTCAACAATATGCACATGCGCGCGCATGTGCATTATCTGCTTGTCTCCATTCGCTATTGGGATATGCGAATATTATCAAGGCAAAGCTGTACTGACTGTTTTTTTTTTTTTTTGCTGTATATATTTCACCTGATGTTTTATCACTGCAAACCATTTTCTCTTTCATAACTTGCTCGTCTCTGGTAAATAGGGTTTTTATTTTGGAATTTAGTAATATTCTTGTAATATGTATGTTGTATTGTCTTGAGTAAAGTTCTCAAGCAGTATATTCAAATTTTCTGTAAAATTTTCTGTAATTTCATAGAAACTAATAGTCTCATCTCTCTATTTTATATTGTATCAATATTCCAATAATATGTACATAGCTAAGAGCTGTATTTGTTTTAAGTACACATTTTCATGTGTCATATTCTAGTTCTCAGATATTACAGCCTTCCTTCTGTAGTTCAATTCCTCTGTATTTTCTCATTAATCATCATTAATACATGCTATTCATATGCGTCCATTTGCTATTGCGATGTACGAATATCGACAAAGTTAAGTTGCTTTGGCTGTGTCTTTCTTTCTTAAATATGTAATGTAATTAACTTGCTTACCTGTATAATCAAAAATGCCAACAGTCTTATTAATGATCGAAAATGGTGCCTCAAAGAACAGGAAAACCATTTATAAACGTCAGCAATTGAAACAGATACATGAATACATAGAATTTAAGCACTTGAAGAATCAGATACAGTTGTAATGTCTTGGCTAAAAAGTATTATTGTCCACATAATACACACACACATACACTTTTCCTGTTCTCATGGATTGCACAGATTTTAAATGGTGGATGCTCTTCCTGTCACCAACTCTCACCTCTCTTCAGGTAAACTAATCCTTCACCAAAAGTCCAGACATGTTTTGGTGAAAGATTGGAAACAAAGAACACCTCTTGCATGACAGTGACACTTGCTTACAACTATAGGCTGAGTGTTAAGTCAAGGAGACAATAAAACAAGCAAACACACACACACACACACACACACCTATGCACTCACACATCCTCTACACACACACCCTACCCCTAAACACACCTACACACACAGACACCTACACACACACATGCCTACACACACCTACCAACCTACCTATCCATATTTATATGATAGCGGTTCATATCCTAACTGCTAGATACATGGTTAGGCATCACAAGTGAGCCACCACATTTTCACATGGTTTATATATAAACCGACCACTCACTATGAAGCTGTGGCTTAATATGGCTTCTCTGATGTAGAATTTACTCACTTTCTGCTCCACAAAACCATTTGGCATCCAACTCATCAGGCAGATGGGATTAAGTATTCATGCAGACAACTTCAGGTATTCATACAAACTGATTCTGAACATTCACAAGATGTCCCAGATGTAGTTTTTACGGACATGATGCCATTTTTATCTCCTCCTAGTCGACCATTATATTAATATATCTTATTGTAAATAGTCAACACAAAATATCACAGTTCTATAATTTAGAGATGAGGAATTATTTACATTATTTACATTTGACGGATATTTGTCCTCATCTTCTTTGTTGTTAACACGTTTCAGCTGATATACCCTCGAGCCTTCATCAGGTGTCTTGGGGAAATTTCGAATCTGGGTTCTCTTTCCTAAGGTATTTTTCAATGTTGTTATTATTATTATTATTATTAATATTATTATTATTATTATTATTCAGGTCACTGCCTGCGATTGAACTCGGAATCTTGGGGTTAGTAGCCCACGCTTTTAACCACTACGCCATATCCCCATGGTTTGAAATTTCCCCAAGACACCTGATGAAGGCTGGAGGGTATATCATCTGAAACGTTGTGTTAACAACAAACAAGATGAGGATAAATATCCGTCAAATGTAAATAATGTACAAAATATCACGTCTGGCTTTTGACTGTGCCAAAATCTTTGCCATTATGCACAGCACATGCAGGAAACTGTACTTAGAAGTATCGAAAAATCAGTTTCTATTTTGTAGTATTATACTGTGCAACATGTAACTGTATGAGAAAACCTGAAATATCATGGTAGTAAACACTTTTGCTTGTTTTCTAAAAAGAAGTTCACAAAAAATATTCTGCTTGTGCATTATGAAATGTGAGACTTATGCAGAGATTTCAAGATCTTTTCAATTTAGCTTGGAGGCTGATGACTTTGCTGCTTCATGGAGAGTGCCAAATCACATACCAAGTCATTCAATCCTGCCTTACTAAAAAGATGAGGTTATGATGACTGTTTGGCATCAGATAGGGAGTCTTTGGAATGTGAGACCACATTTAACAAAATCCATTGGGATCAGTTGTGCATATCTATTTGAAGAAGTCCTCATTTACATCTGAAACTATATATGTATATATTTTTATTTTTTTTTAAGGGCATTACTACATGTAAATGCCTCACACTATTAGGGACTCTTAAAGTCAAAACTACCATAATGAATACACAGTGTACTGAATGCGAGGGAAAGCAACATTAGAAGCCAACCCCTTAAAAACAGATTTCGCCGCAAATCATATGATTTCATAGTTAGTGTATATAATCCACTTTGACTAGGGCTGGCAAACCAGGAGGCCACACCAGGCACCAATCTGATCTAGCAAGCTTTCTATAGCTGGATGCCCTTCTTAATGCCAACCATTCCGAGTGTAGTGGGTGTTTGTTAGGTTCCACCAGCATGAGAGCCAGTCAGTCGGTACTGGCATTGGCCATGTTTGGATGGTATTTTTTGCATAATACTGGCACAGGAGCCATTCGGGGCAGTTGGGATGTTCGCATCAACCACGTTTGGATGGTGCATTTTACGTGCCACTGGCATGGGAGCCAGTCAGGTTGCACTGACATTAGCCATGTTTGGATAGTGCTTTTTACATGCTACTTGCACAGGAACCAGTCGGGGCAGGTGGGGGTGGGGGCTGGCATTCACCACGTTTGGATGGTGCCTTTTATGTGCCACCAGCACAGGGAGCTAGTTATGAAATAATCTCAAATTTTGTTACAAGGCCAGAACTTTCTAGGGAAGGGCTAAATTAATTACATCGACCCCCAAAAAGTTGAGAGGCCAAGTAGATCTCGGCAGAACTTGAATTCAGAATGTAAAAACAGACAAAATACTGGTAAGCATTTAACCTGGCTTGCTAGCAACTATTCCAGCCACATTACCAGGTATGAAATATTAAGAAATGATGATGATTTCTACATCAACAATGATTATGAATCCAATATTATTAACTTCATTTATATCACATTAAAGATTATCTAAGTTAGATAAATAAACAATCAACTAAATTTGTTAGCAAGAAATATTGTCTTCCCTATTTCATCATTTTTCTTTTGTCCCAAATAAATATCAATTCAATAACATTTAGAGAATTATATTAGTTTCCGCTGCAGGAAATGTATCTTATTTCATTTAAATATTATAGTTTATTTTACAAATTATTTACTCTACATCTATATTTGTCAGAAATATCTATTTTATTACAGAAATAGCTATTTATATAACTTCAAAGTATTTTAAATTTTAGTTGAATATTTAATTTATCACAGATGGGAACCATCATCATGTTCATGATCGACGTTATTGTTAAATTTTCAATTTATTGATTTTCTTTGATACCATTCCATTCCAGTTATTTGTAATAATTTATTAAAGAGTTTTCTGAAAAATTAAACGATCTTTCCTTTCCTTCCAAATATTCCTCTTCCTGTGTATGTTTAAAATTCTACTTTACAACATCATTAATTTTAATTAATGTTTACAAGATGAATGCTTCATATTAGTTAACTATTCCCTGTGTTGCTCAAGGCCTTGAATGCTATTTCCACAAAGCTAAGGCTTTACACTGTACAAATACATTTCCTACATTATCAATCTTGCTGAGAATCATTTTCTTCATGATTGCTAAAACAAATCCTTTCACATAAATGTTATTCTTGTTATTAATATCATAAAACATCTACAATTGACAGTTTTGTCTACTTTATCACACATTTGACACTTATTGTCAGATATTTACACTTAAGACTTTTTAATATGAAAAAATATTTAATGTTTTGTAATATCACCTATTCTCAAGATCTACGAAAAAGATACTTGCAAAATACAAGATGACAGTTTTCTTCAATTTCACTATCTTTTATCTTTTACTTGTTTCAGTCATTAGACTGTGGCCATGCTGGGGCACCAGCTTGAAGAGTTGACACTATGAGTGTCAATTCCAATTTTTCTTTTCAGACTGCTTTCAGACTCTAAGAGAAGTGGTATTTTGTTATTCCCTGTGCTGCCATGATTATAAAGAGGATATTTATTTGCATTTATCATTTGTCTATCAAAGTCCAGGCGGTTTTCAATTTTTCTGCTTTCTTTCCTCTATATTTTGCATGAGACAGCAAAATCTGTCTATCGCATGAGACAGCAAAATCTAAGATTCTATATCTGCTTTGTGCTTTAAGTCTTTATTATGAGCATGTCTGGCTTCCATACTTATATCACATTGTCAGTTTGCCCAAAGAGGTTCCATAAGTGTAAAATATTCATTTTAGTAATAATATTTGCGGAGATGTACTTGCATAGCAAGTGACCTGATCTGAGATCGTGTGCTGGAAGAAAACAATTCCAACGTAGAAGGTGTTTATAAGCCATGTAAGAAACACACAAACCATTAGATTCACTTCAACATTTAGATTTAATTTACCAAAATATTTTTGTTGCTTTGAAATTGTAACCTGTTCACTGACAAAATTCTGTTCTGTGTGGAATTTTGTCAGTGAACAGGTTGCAGTCTCAAACTGACAAAAATATTTTGGTAAATCAAATTGAAATGTTTGAAGTGAATCAAATGCTTTGTGTGTGTTTTAAATGGCTTATAAACACCTTCCAGTAATAACATTATATTCCAAATATAATAACTTCAGTCTTCCTTTCTTTGTCCCCTTTGAATCTTCCTTTAAACTTTATCTGTAGCATCTTGCTTTATTCACATGCTACAGAGAAATTTTAAATGACTGTGTTGTCTACACAGCAAAAAACTCAAAACATCAGGGTAACAGGAACTTAGGAGACTCAGTGCTTTACTCCAGGCTGAGGAGACATAACAAGACTGAAATACCTGACATTCTAAGGCCAACTAATCTGAATTAATTGAGTATGTTATCAACACACTTTTCCTCTGAAAACAGAAGTTGTTTTACAATGACCAAATACACCAGCAATTAGCATATTCAGATTCAAAGCTGCTGGACGTTCATATAAATGAATATGTATGGTGTAGGCATGGCTGTATGGTCAGAAGTTTGCTTTCCAACCACAAAGTTCTGGGTACAGTCCCTCTGTGTCACACCCTGGGCAAGTGTCTTCTACTATAGCCTCAAGCCATGTGAATGGATTTGGTTGAGGGAAACTGGAAGAAGCCCATCATATGTGTGTGTGTGTGCGTGCACGTGTGCGTGTGCGTGCACGTGTGCATGTGTGTATAACTATGTGTGTGTGTCTTCGTGTCATTATTTGTCCCTCCAACACTGCTTGACAACCGGTGTTGATGTGTTTCCTGCATTGGAAATCTGCAATGGCTCCATAACTACCATCTCAGCTATAACCTTGGAGCCCTAATAATCTGTTACAGCACTTACCTTGAGTACCTAATTGTTTAGATCACCTGTGAAGTAAACCTCCATACTGTGTAGAAAGATATATACACACATATATATATATTTGCTTTTCAAATTCCTCTTGCTACTGTTAATAGAATTACAGTGCAATTCAATAGCCAAGGAAAGGAATCAACAGATTCTCATCCCGGCTGACCAGGCCCCTTGGAAAGGAAGCTTCGCTATTTGAAGAGAATTGTGGAAAACGAACCCCGTTTAAAGGCTCCTGACATTGCAAAACAGCTAGAAGTTAGTCCAAGAACATGCGCTACATATCTGAAAAAGCTTGGGTATTATGGATGAGCAGCTAGAAGAAAACCTCTCCTTCAACCAATTAATATTAAATAAAAGATTTTGAAAATTAAAGGTGTCTATTTACTTCCTGCATGTCTGTGTACAGTACTGTTTCTACTTCATGTACTCTCACCTATCATGGGGGGTTTTGGAATGTAACACTCACAATAGTCGATGGATTAATGTATTACTCCTCCCTATTCACCTCCATTAAGAAAAAGAATGCAGACAGACAACTTCACAGCTGTGATATCAGAATTGGTTTTACACATTTATGGAGGTCTACATACTTTTAGAAAGGGCAATGCAGCTAAATGAATCAATTCTCCGTATACTATTGATACTTATTTTTGTCTGCAGACTGCGGTTGTCTTTGCTTAAAGGAGCTAAAAGGCGAGATTAACACTGGCATGATTTGAACTGAGGGGCATAAAGAAAATATACTTTGTTTGGCAGCTTTTGACTTTTCTCACCTTAATATTTCTAACACAGACAGAAGATTCCAGATTTGGGTGAAGTGAAGAGGTGTGGAATCAATTTTGTAAACTCTGATGCTTGCCAATTTTATCAACTCCGAAAGGATGAAAGGCAATATGTTCAATTCTGATAACTATATACAGAATGGTATTTGTCCAACTCTCTACTATTTCTGCATGTCCATAATGTTCGGAAAACAACCAACAATATAATATGAATATATATACATATCTATCGATCTGTCTATCTCTATCTATCTATTTATCTATCTATCTGTGTGTGGATAGATAGCTAGCTATGTATGCATGTATATATGCATGAGTGTATGTATGTATGTATGTATGTATGTATGTATGCATGCATGCATGTATGTATGTATGCATGTGCATATGTATGTATATGTACTGTCGATGTCTTAAAAATTTCATAAACATTCAAGAGACTGTGAAATAATTTTGGGAATAGTATATTGGAAAGCTCACTCATAAAGCATTAAATAGTAATGTGTAAATATTGGGATGACAAACCATTTGGGATAGAAAAAAACTAAGGAATGCCTTTGACTTTTCACATCCAAAAAGGGTTTTTCAACCCAATATTTACATGCTATTACTTGTGTGTGGTGTACTTCAAGATATACTATTCCAGGAAGGAAATATCTATATACAACTCTGGCCAGGTGAGTAGCTAGCAGAGTTCCTCTTATTGAGTAATTACTACTTCCGAGGTTTTGCTAACTAGGAAACATATGTAGCCTGAAGATTCAGAAAAAATTATATTACATACATATAATAGGGATAACCACTAAGTGGACATCCATTATGCTAGAAGTAGATCACCAATGATCTGACCACTAAAGATTATTCTCAAGAAAATTCAGCTGAATTTTCTTGAGAACAATCTTTAATTGTCAGATCATTGGTGATCTACTTCTAGCATAATGGATGTCCACTTAGTGGTTATCCCTATTATATGTATGAAATATATATGCATGTAAATATACACACATGCACCCTCACCCCACGATGAATGCCTAAGCCTAGACTTCGAATACTACCAGCTATTTGGTAATTCTATGGGGGAACGAGTTCTATTTTGTACTCTAATACATTCCTAACGGAATACACTTTAAATTATATATATATGTGTGTGTATGTGAATACAGTCAGACAGACAGATCAGACTTTTTCTAAACATTTATGCAAATTTCTAAAGTCTCAACAGCCATTTAATTCACAGCTGAATAACAAAAAAAAAACAAAAAAAACAGGAACATACAGAATTTGAGTAACATAATAAAGTATTATATATCAGTTAAGCAGATAATTGCTCTGCTCTTCTAAATTAATGTTGTAATGTGATTATAGAGCAGACAACATTTAGCATTATTATTATTTAAAGCATTAAATTTCAACCATTATAAGGTTCCCAAAGAAGCTTTAAGAAAACATTTCTTGAGTTTATTGTCAATGAAATTGCTATTTATCTGACATGTCCATGACATAATTCTAATATCGTCGTAGTTGCAATTATTTTTTTCTACATGAATCTAAATTGGTCTGATCAATAAGTATCCGGACTGTTGCCATAGTAACGAAGCTAAAACACGCAGAATGAAGCTGCTTGGCAAAGATTGACCTTAAACTCTACTGTGCATTCACACTAAGTTTTAACATTGTAGCTTACTTCTACTGTTCACAGCAGTGCTTGGTAGGAAGGTGTGATCATCACAGTGACCATGATAGAGACAGTTGTCATGGCAATACTTGCTCAGAGGCCAACGTAAAGTTGCCGAAAGTGTATGGAGAGGAATGTATGAGCTGCACACAAGTGTACGAGTGGGTTAAGACGTTGCCAAGATGGCTAAAAAGAATATTGACGCAACCAGCAGAACTGAGAAAAACATTGCAGATGTGCATGCAACTGCAAGGGGAAATCGTCGAATCACCATCGGTGAGTTATTAGAGGATGTGCAGATTAGTTACGGTTCTGTTCAGTCCGTTATCACTGAAGATTTGGGTATGAGACACGTGTCTGCCATGTCGGTGCCAAAACTGCTTTCAGCTGGCCAAAAGGACACTCAGGTTTCAGTTGCACAAGATCTTCTTGATTGTGCCAAGAATGATGAAAACTTTTTGAAAACTTTGCATAGGCGTCTGAGCAGGTCTCACCAAGCTTTTGGAAAAATTTGATGCAGATTCTCTGCTTAATTTTCTCTGTCATGGTCAATACAATAATCACATGCTACACACCTTCTTTCCAAGCACTGCTGTATACAGCAGAAATGAGCTAGAATGTTAAAACTTAGTGCACATGCACAACAGAGTTTAAGGTCTATCTGTGCCAAGCAGCTTTAGTCTGCGTGCTTTAGCTTCGTTACTATGGCAATAGTCCGGATACTTATTGATCATACCGTATACAAACTTTATATACAGTATTTAATAATGCATGTACAAGTAATTTCTTTAAGTATTGAAGTCTCTCTTTTCTCAATGAATGCAACATTCACTGTATGCTTAAGCAGTTTCCATTTGAAACACATAGTTTCAGCAAGTGTGGTTTCTACACAGCTTCAGGTTGCCCAAAGCCTAGCAAGTGGAATTTGTTGGGAATAAAGAATGTGCAACACAGCTGGAAAGTTAGAGGAACACTTTGTCTTCTAAAGTGGTAGACTTGATCTGTCAAAAAGTACTGATGTTGGTGCCGCATAAAAAGCATGTGAAATAGTTGTTGCTAGGAAGGGCATCAAGATGAGGAAACCATGCCAACAGATAAATGTAGTCTGGTGTGGCTCTTGTCCTTGCCAGCTCCTGTCAAATGGCCCAACACATGCCAGTAGGAAAAATGGATGATGGTGATGACGATGATGATGATGATGATGATGATGATGATGATGACAATAATAATAACGATAATGATGATCTTGGATTCCGTCAGTAAATATCATCCTGTGTCAAGTTATCAGGCCTAGTCTCCAATCGAAGGATAACTTATTCCCTTTTACTTGTCAACCATTGAGGGCTTGAGAAGGGTCATGGACACTGCTGTTCCTCTTCTTTAGGAAAATAAAATACAACAAAGCATTTTATGTGAGGAGGAAATGGTTGCATAATCTCATTGTATCAAGTTGTATTCACGAAATTGAATCTGAAATGATTTGAACTCAGAATATAGAGGGACTTAACCTTGATGTTGCTCATTGAGTCAAACACTCTACTATTTCTGCCAACACATAACTCACACTATGAACATTAAATGTTAAGTCATCATGTGTGATGAATTCAATATCAAATTATTCCCCATTGTCATTCACAATTAAAAATCAAAATAATTAGAAATATTACTTTTTTACTCTTTTACTTGTTTCATTCATTTGACTGTGGCCATGCTGGAGCACTGCCTTTAGTCGAAGGAATTGACCCCAGGACTTATTCTTTGTAAGCCTAATACTTACTCTATCATTCTCTTTGGCCGAATAGTTAAGTTATGGGGATGTAAACACACTACCATCGGTTGTCAAGTGATGTTGGGGGAACAAACACAGACACACAAGCACACATATATATATACATATACATATATACGATGGGCTTCTTTCAGTTTCTGTCTACCAAATCCACTCACAAGGCTTTAGTTGGCCCGAGGCTATAGTAGAAGACACTTGCCCAAGGTGCCACACAGTTTGACTGAACCTGGAACCATGTGGTTGGTAAGCAAGCTACTTACCACACAGCCACTCCTGCACCTATTAATTTATTGTTTTTAAAAATGTTTTGTAGCCTACAATATTTATAACGTTTAAGGTCTGATAGAGAGTTAACTCGTAAAATCTGCAAGTTGGATGGTTTAAGGGCTACAGTTGTATGGCTCTTACTGCTTTCAGATTGTACAAAGTTTTCCACTATAAATTGGGAGGGAGAAAGACAAATTGTTCTATTTGTCACTTGATCAATATTCTCATTAATGCTGCTGGTAAGACTATAGAATTTATCTTAAGTAATGTAAGAGGTTAACCATTATTTTATGCATCCCTTAAAGGATATGACAGATTTAGTTTACATTGGCACCCATTTTGAAGGCTGATATTAATATTTATAAATCATGATAGTCATGAAATCCAACAGTCAATGCCAACATTTGAAGAAAGACACAAAAGGTTAATGCTTTGAAGTATTTCAATACATTTTTTTATTAAGAATTTATCGTATACTTAATCTTTATGTTGTATAAAGTATCCTCTTTCATTATTTAGTATGAGTAGAACCAGAATCATTGATTATAGAATATTTCATGCCTTGGAGGCAATACGGATTTGAAGAATTTTAATTTTGCTATCAGTAGTGACTTTGAAGAGAATTATTTCTGGTTAAGTGGTTGAGAATTTTGCTTTGCAATCAAGAGGCTTCGGGGCTCGATATCACTGTCTGATATCTTAGGCAAGTATCATTTAGTATAGTATCAGGTTAACCCAAGCCTTGTGAATTGGGAAACTAAAAACTATTTGGAAATCTGCACTTGAAATGTCCATCTTTGTTTCACTCTGTCATATTGATTCTCCCTCCAGATTATGATTTTGGTTGTACCAATGAGTGGCCCATTAGATTGCTCATCATTAAAACTAATGGTGACCCAGATTTACTTTCTTCTAACAGTGACGGTTGTCTTACAAATGACTGTTATGCAAAATTTTAGTTTTCAAAACCTAAAACATTTATTATTATGATTGAAGATGACATTATTGTTATTGTTGCTGTTATAATCATTGTTGATGTTGTTGCTCTTGTAGCTATTCTTCTTATTATTATTATTATTATTATTATCATTATTATTATTATTATTATTATTGTTATTATTATTATTATTATTATTATTAAGGTGACAAGCTTGCAGAATTGGTAGCCTGTGGGACGAAATGCTTGATGGTAGTTCGTCTGTTGCTACATTCAGGTTCAAATTCCGCCATGGTTGACTTTGCCTTTCATCCTTTTGGAGTTGATAAATTAAGTACCAGTGAAACGCTGGGATCGATGTAATCAACTAGCCCCCTCCTCAAATTTCAGGCCTTGTGTCTATAGTAGAAACCATTATTTATTATCAGCATTATTATTGTTATTATTATTATTATTATTATTATTATTGGGTGAGAGAGCAGTGTATGTTATCAAAGTGACACTGGGGTCAAATATAAAAAGCCTAGTCTATCCAGCATAACTACCTGTCTGATAAGGGTACACCAGGCACATGCATCACAACAATATGTGCACAACATGGGGATCTGATATTAAAATAAACAGTGCATACATAAAACTTGCAGGTGGAGTCCAGTTAGAATTTTCTTCAGGTCAAGTAGCCCATTCTGCTCAAAAGATCCATGAATAAGAGTTGTTTAAGGATGTTGAACAAAGCACTCATGTTTCCAGAGGTGAATTATTCAGATCTCAAAGAATTCCTCTTAATACAAAGCTATGATGCTCCCCCACTAATTCTTCTCATGATCAGAGATGCAGATACTGTCAGCCACTAAGAGACATGCTCAACTGGGGAAGGTCGAGCAACTGACAAGCAAATCTGTGGTATTAAGCAGAATATTTGCTGTAGCCCATCTTTTTATACCAAGACAAAACAATGTACATGATAACACTTCCAATCAGTTAAGATCAGAAGACATGAGAGCCACTGCCTAGCACTGCCTCAGGGCATACATTATTATTATTATTATCATTATTATTATCATCATTATGCTAGTGCTTGCTAGTTTAGTTAGCAGCACCTTGTGGTTTGGTGACAACAAGTCTCCTCAAATCTCAAGAATCTTTCAGAGGATTCTTGTAGAGTATAACATGGAACTTCTCTGTAGGTCGACTGTATACGTTTCAATTTGCATTTTGTCATTATTACATTTTCAGTTCAAATTCTATCAAGGTCACCTTTACTATTCTCCCCTTTTGGGACCAATAAAATAAGTACCAATTCATCACAGGGATCAGCACAATCGACTGGTCCCTTCCCACATATTCCAGGCCTTATTGTTATTATTGTTGTTGTTGTTGCTTTTGAAAGTTTCATGCAATTAGGACTGATGCTAAAGTCTAGCAATGGACTTTCTGTAGCATACTTAAATCCAAGCACAAATAAGCCACTTGTGCCTTCTAGCTTTGGCTCTCCAAATAAATGAATTGGCTAAATTCAAAGATATTTCTGTCTTTAAAATTACATGAAATTCTATCTCATTGTTTTTCTTCTTCGATTTTTCTCTTGACCTAATTTAAAAGGAAGATATTTTGTTTTTGGAAATATAATGAACTGTCTTACAGTAACATTACCCCATGTTGAAGATACACAAGACACAAAGCCTGGCCTTTTCCATGAATATGAAACCAATGTGAAATATTTAAAAAGTAAATGTATGATTAATGCAATACCTTGAATCACTTATAATAACTTTCAAGAAATGGAAACAATAATTTTCTTATTTTGTAAATATAAATATAAGCTTTCATCTATACATTGACTATAGAAAAGCTGTGTGAAAAATAGCTTGCTTACCAACCACATGGTTCCAGGTTCAGTCCCACTGCGTGGCACCTCAGGCATGTGTCTTCTACTACAGCCTTGGGCTAACCAAAGCCTTGTGAGTGAATTTGGTAGACGGAAACTGAAAGAAGCCTGTCGTATATATGTATATATATATATATATGTATGTGTGTGTGTGTGTGTGTGTGTGTTTGTGTGTCTGTGTTTGTCCCCCCACCATCGCTTGACAACCGATGCTGGTGTGTTTACGTCCCTGTAACTTAGCAGTTCGGCAAAAGGGACCGATAGAATAAGTACTAGGCTTACAAAGAATAAGTCCTGGGGTCGATTTGCTCGACTGAAAGCGGTGCTCCAGCATGGCTGCAGTCAAATGACTGAAACAAGTAAAAGAGTAATATCAGGGCATATAAAACTCGCCAAAGTTATTAAATGGAAATTAGTATGCATAGGAATTGAACTCACACCACATAATTTCATGTTGAGTTTATTGACTGATAACACCAATGTACCCACCAGTTCTTTCCATTAAATTTAGGAATTATGTTTTCTTAGAAGTAAGCGTGTAAACGTGCATATTCTGTATGAGTTAAGAAATGCTGATGAGTGAAAACTTAGTAAATATAATTACAAGCTTTCCCAGTTTATTTAGTACAGAAGCTTTTCTCCTTTACTCAAAAATAGATGAACCAATAACTAAACTGCATATACAGGGAAATATAAAAGACCCAGACATTATAATGAGAGATCCTTCTTTAGCTTAATGTATTTACTGATGTTGGTCCCAAACCAACATGAGAAGATCATATCTAAACTAATCTGTTTAGAATGGACAAAATATCACTGACATTAAAAATACAAGGATAATGATGGAAATTTCCAAACCATATTTGAATTTGAACACAAGCAAACTGTTTTTGCTTTTATGCTTTGGGTTTTTCCTTCTCTACAGCTTTGATTCGAAATAAGGGCATTCAGATTATTCTGAGAAATGTTATGTTTATCTATTCACATTGTTTTGAATTCATCATGCATCATATTGCAGCTATAAGTAGAAGACACTTGCCCAAGGTACCACACAGGGGTACTGAAATTAGAACTATGTGGTCGGAAAGTAAGCTTCTTACCGCACATCTATGCCAGTGCCTAAAATGTAATAACATGAGTATAAACATTTTAAACATGAATTATGAGTAGATGATAATAAGGAACAAGGAAGAGGAAGAGAGAATAAGGAAAGATGGAAAAGAGATGGAGGAGAATAAGGACGAGAGATGGAAAGGTTGGTTTCATAGTTCTGACAATACTTAGTATGTCATTGCATTAAAAACTTGTGAAATTCTTAGAACCTGTGTTTTTAATTCATCAGCAATTTGAGGTAATCTGTGAAGCTGAAAATTATAACTAATTGCTTGATTACTTCTAAATCATTCCAAAGCAATTAGTTTACTGTGTTTTCTTCTTTTTTTTTTTAATGAAATAGCTGATTAATGAATAATTTTAACTGGAAAATAAATTATTTCACTGTGTGTTGTCATTGCATGAAACCACTCACAGCCATTGCTGTTTCTTAAAAGTTAACATCAGGAATTGATTTACTACTTTTCTTCTGTTTCTGTCAAAGAGTTTCATGTCTTCTTTATTGTTCTGTTCACACATTGTTTTTTTCTTTTTTGTCAGCAGAGATTTTCCTGAATAAACAGACACAATCTAAGGCATGTTAATAGATTGACCAGCCTAGAGCTATCCTGTTCTAGTCCTTCAGGTAAACCATATTTCCACTTATTTAAGAGCAGATGAAGTGTAGAATGCCATGAGAAATGATACATATTCTCATTTCTTAAAACTAATCTTGGCTTCTAGTTCCTATAGTTGTGTTTTGCTACAACACTGATTCATACATTCAAGACCAACTGGGTAACTTACCAAGTATACTAAACACTGTGTGCAAATAGAAACCAATTTACTTGGGCCATATAGGTACAGGCATGACTGTATCGTAAGAAGTTTGCTTCCCAACTAAATGCTTGTGGGTTCAGTCCCACTGCATGGCACCTGGGACAAGTGCCTTCTACTATAGCCTTGGGCCAACCAAAACCTTGTGAATGGAGTTGATAGATGGAAACTGAAAGAAGCCCATCGTGTGTATATATATATATATATATATATATATATATATATATATAGATAGATAGATAGATAGATATCATCATCTCTCTATTTCAAGCTGGTTGAAAAGACTATATAGAAACACCTGTGTTGGCTTATGTGACCACAGCACATATGGGTAAGGTGAGCTCCACCAAGATGCTGCTGTTGTTCTTTCTCTGCTCATTGGTGGTGTTCATCTCTCATATATATATATATATATATACAAGAATAAGGGCAGGGAATCGTCAATTAATAATAGAATTAATAATTAACAATTTTGCCAAGTAGTTCAGTATGAAAAAAACCTTTATCGGTAAAACTATTTATCATCATAAATATACAGGGATTAGCAATTGAGTTGCTTCTCCAACATACTGAAAATTCAGAAATAGCAGTCAAAGAACTACTGATTCTAAACTACAAATTTTTCTCTAAAACGGATGGCGAGATTTATGGCACACACATATATATATATATATACATATATGTCTCGTATATATATAGTAGATTGTAAATACCTTCTTGATAGGCCGTTCTATATATCTGTTTTTTTTTGTATATATATATATTTATTACCTCCTGTGTTTTTTATATATGTAGACTTTATATGTTTAAGAGCCATGGTAATATTTATATATGATCAGACGTTTTTGGAGGCATGGTGATGTATGTAAAGTCGTTGACTCGAATTTGATGTTTGTTCTTTGATGAATGCATCTTTGTCTCTGTCTGAACTTTTAAGTCACTTCAAAAAGAAAATAACCCTTGATCAAATAACACTGTTTACAAGACTCTATGCTTGGAATGACCAATTATAAACACCATTTGAACTCACACACAAGATACAGGAAACTTATATATACACCATTCTGCTGAAATAATGGAACTGCAGATACAATATCCTTACGTATCTCACGTCTGTTTCCATTCATCCACGTCACTCTGTATTTCATATCTTCTCTATAACAACTTACTTAAATATTTTCTCTCACCATCTTTGATGAAAGGAGATATAAAATATCCCAGAAACAGCTGTAAGACATTCTCTTTATAAATGTTGTGAAATTTTGCATAGCCTTGGATTCTTTATCTCATTCTGTTAATTTTTTATATATACGCATGCTAATATATGACCTATGTTGGACTCATCATTCGTATAATCATTGACCCTAGAGCTTAACTATATAAATTCTATCCATAGCACTTACTTGGCATTACCTGACACCTTATTGGCAATGGTGCACAAGCTTTATGTTTGGCTTGGATCTTATTGTTATTGTCTTGCAGACTTTACTATTAAAGGCCTTGCAACATATAGCCATTCCATCTTATTAACAGATTCAGTTATCCAATGTTTCTTTCCTATTTTTTTCTAAGATAATAGGGCATGATTTAAAGGAGAATTGGCTACAGTTTTCAACAAGTTGAAATACCATATCAATGATGTTCATGTTGTTATCATTACCAATGTTTAGCCCCAGGTCAATCTTGATCAATTCAAGAAAACTTAGGAATAATACATCATAACAATAGCCATTCCATAATTTTTAATGTTAACTTGTACTTCATTATTTGAGGTGTCTTTCCATTTTTTAAGAGGGTATATTTTAATTTGAGCAATATTTAACTGCTATTTCTACCAAATACAGTGACCATGTAAAAGCTCCTTTGTCAATTCCTATGGTGTTTGTGTGCGTATTGTTAAACCCTAGGCCAACCAAGATCATGCAGATATGTGATCCAGCAGTGACAGTCCCCTTTTTTTTATGGATGGTTTTCAGAATCGGGAGGAATTTTTATGATGGTAGATTGGAAAAAAATCACTGAAACAAAATAACACAAAGCACTAGGACAGTGGTTCCCAGCCTGGGGTCCATGGACCCTTGGTAGTCTGCAAAGGTAGTACTGGGGGGGGGGGGGGGGGGGGTCCATGAACTAAATTCAAAATTTCGTGTGTGTATGTATATATATATATATATATATATATATATATATATATATATACCGGAGTAAGCACATAAATGCGCAACTGGGTTGAAAAAAGAGTACTCAAATACCAGAGGTAGAGTAATATGCTTTATTTAAAAGCAGCAGAAATATAACAAAAAGCTGTTACTCAGAGTTTCACATTCCCGTTCATCAGACAGTTTTGTTAGAACTAATGAAACTGTCCGATGAACGGGAACGTGAAACTCTGAATAACAGCTTTTTGTTATATTTCTGCTGCTTTTAAATAAAGTATATATATATATATATATATATATATATATATATATATATATATATATATATATATATAAACTAGCAGTATAACCCGACCTTGTCCGGGTGTGACTTATTACGCCATCTACGATAAGTCTTGCTAGGTGAAAATCAACAAAAAATGAAAGCCTTACAATGAAAAAACCCTTATGATGTAAATATGTTCATAATTCAAAAGACGATGAAATTAATAGGGAAAGTCTGAAGGCTGTTTTGCGTAACATTATTAAGCGTACGTAAATTTCATCCGTCTAATTGGCTATAGAAATGCTTGTGCAAAACAACTTTTTGCGCTGCCCTGATTATACATAGCTGCGTAATCCCTTTTCGAAGGAGCTATGATGGCAATTTGTGATGAAGCAATAGCTGCCGATCTATTGCTAAACAGTTTTGTCAGAGTTCTATCAGATTGGGCAGAAGATGTTGATGCACCATTTTGCATTATGTTCAGAGTAGCTTATGTTGCTGTCATTTTAAACCGGTTGCTGTCTTTCCCCAGCAAACTCTCTTCTTTGGAGGCATAATCTATGCATATATTAAACAGAACAACAAAAGTTATAATAGATGGCAGGGTCGGTACTTTTCACATATCTGTAATTTTTCAGATTAACACCCGCATGTTTACCCAACCCTAATCCTAAACCCTAACCCTGACCCTAAAACCGTAACCGTAACACTAATCCTAACCCTAACCCTAAGCCCTAACCCTAACACCTTAGTGAAAATCGTGGTATATTTACAAAAAATTGACGAACATGAGTTATATTTTACTGAATGATTGTGTACTTGCACGTGTATGCGTTAGAGAGAGCGAGAGGGGAAGAGGTAGAGAGATGGGGAGAAAGGAATAGAGGTAGTTAAAAGTTTTCTTATGACGGCTTCTCTTCACTGCCTATTACTTCATTAGAAATCTAAGGATGCACATAAGCACATAATAGAGAAAAATGAAACAAATATGGACGACTTGCTTCGAAACACCACCGAGTGGGGAACACTTCTCAAAAATAACCTGCAGTTGTTTCCTTCAAAATTCTTACAAGCTTGAAATGTACATACATCAAGGTATATTTGTAGAAAATTTCACGAAAAAAATATTCATTTTCCTGGAAGTTAAGAGGGATTTAAGTGGAATTTCCGAAAATTGTCTGCTCCCCCCTCCCAAAACACTTTCACCAAAATTTTTTGTATATTTGGAATCTACATAATAAATAATATATGCATAGAAAATTTCATAAAAAAATATTCATTTTTATGAAAGTTATGACCTTCCAAAGTTGGGGGGTACAACTCTGTAGTTCTGCCACATTAACGAACATGAGTTATATTTTTGTGAATGGTTGTGTTTATTTGCACGCGTATGCGTTTGAGAGAGCGAGAGAGGAAGAGGGAGAGAAATGAATAGAGATCGAGAGCAATGTGTATGTTGTTGTCACAAGTCACGTGTGTGGTTGTGTGTGTTTTTACGTATCTATGTTATGAAAAATAGGTAAAGAATACTGAGATGAAAGTTTAATCTATGACTATGTATGTATCACTTTCTCTCTCTCTCCCTCTCCCTCTTTTACGCTTACTCTCTATATTTTTATGTTGAGCGCGTTTGTAAGAACGGCGTTCCAGGCAGAAGGGAAGAAATATAAAAGTTGCTAGAAACAACAGCCAAATCTCCCTTAAATCACACAAAAGTAAACGGAATTTAAAAAATCTAATTACTGCGCTGGAAAGTTCACATCGAGAAAATTCCATTGATGTAAAACTTTTTATGAAAAAGTGGAAAATGTGGATTTCTATACACTTTTAAAAAGGCTTCACACAGACACACAACTTTAGCTTTATATATTAATATATATATATATATATATATATATATATATATATATATATATATATATATATATATATAAAAGATAAACAAGAGTGAAAAAACTACAGATGGCTTGTGTTACATGGTTAAAGTATATATTTAAATTGTTATGTCAGAAAAATGTTATAAAATTTTGGGTATATAAACATTGTATTTGGAGAAATAACCGGTTTCGTGTTGTCTTTTCAAATTTCTCTACTTTTATCGTAGCATGTCTTTGCTCCCGTATATGTATGTGTGTGTGTGTGTGCGTGTGTATACATAAGGATAAGCATATTAAAAAGGCTCCATGAGAAAAATTATTTAAATAAAAGCATTGGGAACCACTGCACTGGTGGCTTGTACCACATATTGTAGCTCTTCGTGTTGTGAAGCCAACTTTGTTTTTAATCCTTTAAGGGTCATTAAAACAAATGCCAGTCAAATACCTGGATTAATATAATCAACTATTCAAGTACATTCCCTGCATTTTTAGCTTTGTGCAGATGTAAAAAACAAGATGATTGTTTAAAGTTACAATTTTAATGAAGTGAATAGTGAATTACTCCATGGAGAAAGAGTATTATAAATTTATCATCTTTTTTACATATTGTTGCCTGTTTATTCCATTGTCATTTTATTTAAATTTATTATTGAAACAAAAAGGAAATTGAAATAGATGAAATTCTTATGTCATTTATTTATTAAAGTTACCTGTAGAATATTGTTATGAATTATTGAGAATATGTTATTGACATAATCAGCTGCTAAATGGAAAAAGACAGGTTGATAATGCATAATAAGAATGACAAAGTGCCAAACAATGCTTTCTCTCTCTTTGTTTATATACTTATTAATGTAGAGAGGGGTAAAGAGAGAGGGGGATAGTGAGAGAGAAAGAGAGACAGAGCAGAAGGGGGAAGATGATTAATCTAATATGGAACCAAACACTTTGACAGAGAATAAATGAAATATCGCAATGATAAATGTGTGCACAGAAAACAGTGCAACAGTTCTCTCGTGGGGCTATGAAACGCCTAGCCTGCAGCTGCATTTGTCAAACCTACATTGGCTTACAAATGTCATATGCAGGTCTGCAGAAATTAAAACTGCTAAAAAATATTCCTTGTTTCCAATAGGAATGACATATATATATATATATATATATATATATGATAATAATATTAGGGATAAAAATCCAAATTTACAGAATATTTATTATTTTAATATTTATTACTTTGTATTTTCATTATAGATCTTTTTAGTGTATTTACTTATTAAATTTTACAATATGTGACTGTGGATTTTCACAGATGAGTTCAAGAATTGTGGTTCTTTTCTCTAAATTATATATATATATATATATATATATATATATATATATATATATGTCCCATTGTATCCTTTTGTTATTTACACCACCTGTCCTCGTCTGTTGTTATTATTTGTATATTCTCCCATATATATATATATATATAGTCAATTGCATATACCTTCTTGATTGGTAGTTCTATATATATATATATATATAGTCAATTGCATATACCTTCTTGATTGGTAGTTCTATATATATATATATATATAGTCAATTGCATATACCTTCTTGATTGGTAGTTCTATATATATATATAGTCAATTGCATATACCTTCTTGATTGGCCGTTCTATATATGTTTTTTTATTCGCATATATATTTTGTATCTCCTGTGTTTTTTATATATGTATACTTTATATGTTTAAGAGCCATGGTAATATTTATATATGATCAAATGGTTTTGGAAGTATGGTGTTATATATAAAGTCATTGGCTCAAATTTGATATTTGTTCTTTGATCAGTTTTTCTATCTCTGTCTCAATTACGTTTGAACACTTTTTTTTCACAGTCTTATAAACTCTTTTGTCTCCATAAAAACAGACAAAACTTATTTCTTGTCATATATATATATATATATATATATATGTGTGTGTGTGTGTGTGTGTGTGTGTGTGTGTGTGTTAAGAAAAAGGTGGTAGTCAGAATTATGGAGTTTGGATAATTATTTATTTAGTGCTTTCATTTATTTTCCAGAGACTTACCAAGAATGATTTATTTACAGAAAATTCATGCCGTATATATATATATATATATATATAATTTTCTGTAAATATATATGAGTTAGGTGAAAAGGTCTGGAGTTGAATTGGGAACAGTATATATAAGGCAGCGAACTGGCAGAATTGTTAGCACGTCGGGCGAAATGCTTAGCGGTATTTCGTCTGCCGCTACGGTCTGAGTTCAAATTCCATCAAGATCTACTTCACTTTTCATCCTTTCGGGGTTGATATGTGAGTGTGCGTATAGTATGTGTAAGTGGTGAATTTTTGATGGCTTGGCTAGCATTTATACCTTTAGAAATGCAAAAAAAATACGACAAAACCATATAATAAAAGATAAAGAGAAAAACAAATGGGCATATTGGAAATCCCCTATTGTGTGAATATCCACATATATTTACATGCTGATATATAATAAATAAATGTAATTATCTATGTGTAAAACGCGTGCTAAAACTTACGTGAATTTATATATAAAAGTATACAAGAACTTAAACATATAAATAAGAATTTATATTTTCTTATATTCAAACTTTAAAGTTTACTTAAGTTCAAATAAGGTGCAATGAAGATAAAATACAAAAAACAAATACGGCAGTGAATAAATAAAAGAAAATGTATTTGATATACATACATGTTTGTAACAGAGAATAGACTAACACCCATAAGATTTATACTGTGTTGGTCAAATAAATAAAGGTCGATCTTTCGGTACTAGATCCCATAACTTCCGGTCGTTGTGCGCACGCAGACTGATTACATTATCGTATAGGGGGTTCCTATAAGGTTGTTATCCACCCCTGACTGGAACTCTCCCGTATGACATGTACGCATGCTCAGTGACTTGCTTTAACTTCCGCAGACTAACATACTGTACTGACCGGTTAATATGTCTCCGAAGAAATCACGCAAATACTGCTGTATATGCAGCCACTATAGAGGGAAGAATGTAGACGGCAAAGTTATTTCCCTACACAGATATCCCGCAAACGTAGCTATTCGTCGTATTTGGTTTCAGAGATCGAGACTTGTGAGGAAAGACTTTGTTTACACTGCAAATAGCCAAATGTGTTCCCAGCATTTCGTCAATTTTAATGGACCATCGAAAGATCACCCCTTGCCATCCGTTTTTCTAAACAAAGTATTTAAAATATCAGTAAGTGCATGATCATATACGCAGTTAGTAGATGAGTGAAATGTCTCTTTGATTTATCTCCTCATTAACAGACGAGAACATGTTAAAATTCAAGAGGGAAACAAATTCGAGTGGTGTACGTTGGGCTAAACACGAATGTTTAATCTAATAATTGTTGTGTTGATGTACAGGTATTTTTAAAAAAGAATTTTGCATTCAAATAATAAATACATTGAAATTGTTGTTAATGTTCTGAATGAATGTGAGAATTTCGAGTAAGCCTAGCTATGATATTTTTCTTTATATATATATATTTATTAATAAGGGTAGAAATTGATATTAATCAATTAGAAGCAGTGGTCTAGCATATTAAAAAAATCCGAAGATTAAAATTATATTACATACAAAAATAAGAGGAATGACCAGCAAAAGTGGACTCCTATATGCTAGAAATAGATGCCGATTCGGCATCTATTTCTAGCAGTGGTTCCCAAACCTTTTAGAGACGCGACCCACTGTTTACGACACCAGTTCATGGCGACCCACTCCCCTCACATGCATACAGTTCTCAAACTTTAAACCTATAAACACACTATACGATAATGTATGCGCACAACGACCGGAAGTTATGGGATCTAGTACCGAAAGATCGCCAAATAAAGGAATAAAAGAGAGTCCATTAGTGAAATTCTCAATTTAACAGCGTTCTGTCATACTGGTTTCATTAATGGTGGTTAAAATTTAGTATAGGGAGAAATACCGAGAGAAAGAAGAGAAAAATATAAATAACATTAGTAAAAGGCTATATTTGTTTGGTAGAAGAAGGTATCTTACATCAAAGAAAAATATAATAGTTATATTACAGTTTAAGGGATAAAATGTCATATGTCCTATTAAAATATAGATAAGTGAAAAAAGAAGGAAGAACAATAAGATAAGAGCATATATAGTATGTTATTTGTATAAATAAAAAGATAAAGATAAATCGCTTATATCCAAAAGGAAATTTTAATTTTACGTTATAGCAGGAACATTCTATAATGTGGAAAGTATAGCGACCAAGGGGAGGTAAGTATAGATGGTTATATTGTCAAAGCATTAAATGAAGTAAACATATAGACGTTTTTATAAAGAATATAAATTATATATATATATATATATATTAGTAAATAAATAAATCAAAATAAATAAAGTAGCTAGATGAAATTAGTTTTACAGTTCTATATTTAAGAGATGAAAAATTATGTACATTATTTATATTTGACGGATATTTGTCCTTATCTTGTTTGTTTATTATTATTATTATTATTGTTATTATATGCCCACGAGCATATAGCGTTGTGGTTTAGAGCGCGTGCTACTAACCCCAAGATTCCGAGTTCTATTCTAGGCAGTGATATTAATAGTAATAATAATAATAGTAATCTGTTGTGTCTGGGAGAGTCATTTTCCTATTATGCCTTAAAATTTAACACACACACCGTTAAAATTTCCACTTATTTCCTATTTTTATTTTCGTTGCGTCTTGCAACCTTTTCAATAGTCTTGACTCTCTTCAATAGTCTTGAGAGTCAAGACTAGTGAAAAGGTTGCAAGACGCAACGAAAATTTTAGGAAAATAAAAATAAGAAATAAGTGGAAATTTTAACGGTGTGTTAAATTTTAAGGCACAATAAGAAAATGACTCTCCCCAGACACAACAGAATATGCTTCAACACACGAAATCATATAAAAATTCTTGCAAAGCAAATCCAAAAACGAAAAATAATAATAATAACAACGAAAAATACCTTAGGAATGAGAACCCAGGTTCGAAATTTCCCCAAGACACCTAATGAAGGCTGGAGGGTATATCAGCCGAAACGTTGTGTTAACAACAAACAAGATGAGGACAAATATCTGTCAAATGTAAATAATGTAGATTAGTTTTAGTTAAAAAAATATACTATGGGAGAGGAAAACAAGGTATAATGTAGATAAAATATGCTTATAAAAAGTATTAGGGTTTAAAATTAAAATAGCTGCATATATTAGTTTAATGAATAAATAAATAAAATGAATAGATAAATACAATGATTAGATAGCTAGATATTTAGTATTAGATAAAAATATATACAATGAAGGGAGAGAAAGGTCAATATTAATATTAAGTCAAGAATAGGGGAAGGAAATATACAAGTAAGTCTTGATTACATTAATGATACATAAAGGGGGAATATAAATTATCAATAGTGAATCAAAATAATGGTTACTAAGATTAGGGGAGAAAGTAAGGAGTATAAAATTGTAAAAAGATATGAAGAATATAATAAATAGAGGTAGAAGCAGGGGTTAAGGAATAACATATAGTTATAGTGGTAAAAAAAGAAATTAAGCATTTAGTTATCAATTTATCTATATTTGGAAAATACATATTTTCCTATGTGTAGACAAGAATTATTTCTCTCATCCCTAAGGTTAAGGAGAGGGAATTTTGCTGAGAGAATAAAAAATTTTTCATTTCAACAAAGAAAGCATTTTTTATTATCACCTTTATAGGAGGGCGCTGAAGCTATTATATCCCATTTAATATCATAATTTATGGTACCACGTAAAAGGCAGGAAAGATGACTCCATATGAAAAGCAGTGGTGATTGTATGACATAGAATGCACCCAGTACACTCTGTAGAGTGGTTGGCATTAAGAATGTCATCCAACTACAGGAACAATGCCAAAACAGAGAGTGGCATCTAGTGCAGATCTTGGCTTTACCAATTCCTATCAAACTATACCAGAATGGAAAATGAACATCAAATAATGATAGTGATGGTGGTGATGATGATGATAATGATGATCTGTACATTTATGAGTATGCATACAATATACAGTAATCCCTTGCTATATCGTGCTTCACCTATCGCGGTTTATTATCTAAGCTTACGTCGATTCCTCTGTGGTGTTGCTTTGCATTCATAATAAAATAAATATATAAAAATTATAAAATAAAAAAATATACAGTACTGTTTCTACTTTACAGATTTTCACTTATCACATGGGGTTTCGGAACATAACACCGGCTATAGTCGAGGGATTATTGTAATTGTCATGTACTGATTTCTGGAAACTGGTTTCATGTTTTCTTTTGCTGGTTAAAAATTAATCATAGCATATTTTTGATTCTTTTTCATTTATTATTTTATATGTTACAGTCATTTGACTGCAGCCATGCTGGAGCACCGCCTTTTTGTTGAGCAAATCAACCCCAGGACTTATTCTTTGTAAGCCTGGTACTTATCTTATTAGTCTGTTTTGGCGAACTGCTAAGTGACAGGGACGTAAACACACCAGCATCGGTTGTCAAGCGATGTTGGTGAGGAAAAACACAGACACACAAACATGTACATACATACATATATATATATATATATATATATATATATATATATATATATATACGATAGGCTCCTTTCAGTTTCCATCTACCAAATTCACTCACAAGGCTTTGGTCAGCCCGAGGCTATAGCAGAAGACACTTGCCCAAGGTGCCACACAGTGGGACTGAACCCGAAACCATGTGGTTGGTAAGCAAGCTACTTACCACACAACCACTCCTGTGCCTGTTACTTGGTTTAAAAGAAGAAGTAATTTTCATATTTCCCAGCTAGGAATATGAAGTAAATGAATCTAAAAATGTAAAAATGAACTAAATATTAAGTAAAACATTTAGTTTAGTGTGAACCATTAAAATTTTAATTAAACCCTATTCTCTTGCACATTACAAGATCAAAGAAGGTTTAGCAAATTCCAATGTTTGTGTATTAACATGTAAAACATTTTATTTTAAATATTTCCATGTTCAGAAGGTAGTTAATGTGACCAATACGATACAATATCACATTGAAAGTTTTAGTGTATCAAATTCAATGTCTTATTTCTCTGCATTTAAATCCTGCAAGAGATAGTTTCGCCTTATTCTCTCTAGATTTGATTGAATATGTTTAATTCAATAAAATTCTAAAACCGATTCTAGGTCAAATACCAAATCAATATTTTGAGTATCAAATATCCAAAACAAAATTATATTGGGATTCATATAAAAAAAAAAAAAGCAAAATATTTTTCCTTTCAACTTCCTGAAGAAATTTGATTTTATTGAAGAATTAATAATTAAAATAGCATAAGATTAAAAAAGAACAGCAATTTTGAAGCTCTTTAAAAATGGAGAGCTGAAATGGTTTTGAAAGTGGTAAACTGGATCTATATTATTAACTTCCTTTTTGTGCAGCATTTCAATAATGCAGTTGGTTATATTAATCTCTTCATTAAGAGATTTACTATTTTATACATGTTAAGGGGCTAAAATTGAGTTAATATTTTCCCATGGCTGCTTTCTTAATGTTGATATCGTGTTGCAAAGCATTTGACCAGTTGTATTATAAAGGTGACTAAATGTATCTGACTCAAACTGACACTCAGTCAGTTGTGACCAAGAGTGTTCCAGTTGATTGGATCAATGGAACTGCTCAGGAAGTTAGCACACAAGTGGCTGAGCATTGCCCAGGCATACATAACTACAACGTAGTTCTCAGGGAGACTCAGCATGACACAGAATGGGACAAGGCTTGCTCTTTGAATTACAGCTACTACTCATTTTTGCAAACTGAGTGGACAGGAGCAATGTGGTATAAAGTGTCTTGCTCAAGAACACAATGTGCCACCAAGAATTGAACTGAAAACTTTATGATTTTTACATTATTTACATTTTACACCTTGTTTGTTGTTAACACATTTCAGCTGGTGTCTTGGGGAAATTTGAAATCTGGGTTCTCATTCCTAAGGTATTTTTCCATGTTGTTGTTGTTATTATTATTATTATTATTATTATTATTATTATTCAGGCCACTGCCTGGAATCGAACTCGGAATCTTAAGGTTAGTAGCCTGTGCTCTTAACCACTAGGCCATATGCCCATGCCCATAGGCATATGGCGTAGTGGTTAATAATAATAATGATGATGATAATAATAATAACATTGAAAAATACCTTAGGGATGAGATTCCAGGTTCGAAATTTCCCCAAGACACCTGATGAAGGCTGGAGGGTATATCAGCCGAAACGTTGTGTTAACAACAAACAAGATGAGGACAAAATCTGTCAAATGTAAATAATGTACACAATTCCTCATCTCTTGAATATAGAACTGAAAACCTTATGATTATGAGCCAAACGCCCCTAACCTTCGAGCCACATGCCCTCACTGAACCTGACTCCACAGAAAGTTTCATAACATGTGAAAATATGCTGATGAGGTGTACTTTTTGTCCTTGATTGTTGAGTATATTTTCTAAAGCTATTGTTTACAGAATGTACCCACCTCCAGCATAGGTAGTAACCATCTTTTACACCTTATTAGCAAACTAATGAAGGAGCCTCAAGGAATCGCTCAACTTGCAAGAAATAGTCACCAAATCTCTTTTAAACATACTTCACCCTTGATAAAAGGAAAGACGTACTGGAGAATGTCTTCAGATGTTTAATAAAAGTATGATGACACGGTCATGGTCTGAATGTTCAAATCATCATTTTGTGCAACCATGTGTGACATGGGGCTAATAGGAAAAAAAAAAAGGGGCAAATTTTTTTTAACATAATAATTGGAGAAATGCTTAGCACATTTGAGTTAAAATATATTAAGGTTGGAAAGTCACATATCCATACATTCTTACATTCATATCTTTCATTCATTTTTCATGTTAGCATGGGTTGGCTGACTACTTACTATCAAGGCATTATTTTACAGCTACATGCCCTTCTTGTCACTTAGTATTAGCCATTTTTTTGAGAAAGTGTATTTTTATTCCATTTGTCTTTGAAAGATTAAAGCGACCACCAATTTTGCTCAAACGTTTTCATGCAAAGACATTCTCTTTTACTCTTTTACTTGTTTCAGTCATTTGACTGTGGCCATGCTGGAGCACCACCTTTAGTCAAGCAAATCGACCCCAGGACTTATTCTTTGTAAGCCTAGTACTTATTCTAGCGGTCTCTTTTGCCGAACCGCTAAGTTACGGGCATGTAAACACACCAGCATCAGTTGTCAAGCGATGTTGGGGGGACAAACACAGACACACAAACATATACACACACACACATATATATATATATATATATATATATACATATATACGATGGTCTTCTTTCAGTTTCAGTCTACCAAATGGCCCGAGGCTACTGTAGAAGACACTTGCCCAAGGTGCCACGCAGTGGGACTGAACCCGGAACCATGTGGCTGGTAAGCAAGCTACTTACAACACAGCCACTCCTTCACACACGTACTTGCATGCACACACATACAAACAAACAATTAGGCTTTCATATGGGTTCCATTCCTTGATCCCATTCCCAAAGCTCTGGTAGAAGACACTTGCCCAAAGTGCCTGATTGTAAAGCAAAGCTCAAAAGCCATGTGGTTATAAAGCAAACTCCATATCTATGCAGCCATGCTGATTGTTAAATTATGTATATATGCTTATGAACATCAATTTCTGTCGTAGCTCAACCCCAGATCACCTTTAATCGAGCAGACCCCTAATGAAAGATAATCTAGCTACGTTCTGGCACAGTGCAGCTAACACAACATTATCCTATGTGTCTTTGTATTCTAAGACATTTCACTGTTATGTGAGGGGTATTCCACTGCTATTTTTAGCAATCTAAACAACAATGTAGAGGAACCTTTGTTTGGTTGAACGAACATTACTCTTTTATCTGTTCCAGCCTGTCATCTGTGGCCATGCTGGAACCCTGCCATTTTTAGTGTATATCTTTGCCATTATGCTATCAGATGTTTTCTAACATCCTTAACATTTTATCAGGTTTGCTTATTACCCAATAAATCATTAACTGCTGTTCATATTAAAATGCAATCCTTTGTGTAGTTCTCATATGATCAATACAATGAAATAATTGAACTGAAGGATTTACATCTATGCTCCAGAGCTTTAAACCGTACTGACATTTCAGAGACTTGCATGAATGCTTGATCCAGAAATGTTATGGCTACAAGTCAATTTTGAACCCAGTCACTCAACATCAAAGCTGTTGTTAGTTACACATGCACACAGACTAATATGCTTTTAGCAGAACATGACTCTTTGATCTGTTAATATCGTAACAAATCATTCACCTGTCTCATATGTTAAATTCTTTTAGAGAATTTCATTTTAAGAGACAGATCTCCCTACATTTCTGTAACTAGGTTGAAAAAGCATCTAAAAATTTGGAAGTAAATGAGATTTCTTATGTCAAATAAAAATAAAACATCCTAATCAGTCAATGTATGATTCCCTGCCTTGATTTGAACATCAATATTTTCAAGTAATGTTTCTGCTTTACTGACTGTTAATTCTCATATCTATTATAAATTTAGTCTTTCGGAACCAACTTTTTCGACCATTTTTAGGAAAATTGTTCCAAAAGTGCAACACCATAGAGATAGAAAAACAGAGAGAGAGAGAGAGAGAGAGGAATGTAATTATATATAAAGTCTGGTTATATGAAAATAATCTTTACACCAGTAATCACAAGAAAGATATGTACGGCAAAAAAGGTTATGATGAAATTAAATGAAGTAGTCACTATTGAATTGACACACTCTAGGCACACACACACACACACGCACACACACACACACCACCCAGTTATATATGAATGAATAGCAGAATGGAAGATATTTGAGAATGACGATATAATCAATAGATGGCCAGAGTTCACAATACTTTTGTATAAGTTGTCTATTTTTGCAGCTGCACTCTATACAAAATGTTAATGACCCCTTTTCTTGAGATTTCTTGATTGTCCCTTGGAAAAGAAGGACAATCAGTAAAGTGAATATATTTCTCGACGAACAAGATATTTCTCCTCTGTCAAACACAGCAAAAGATTGCTCCAATTTAATATTGTGTGTCTGCGTTTGATTATACTCACACATACATGCATGCATGCAGACACACAGACAGACACACTGGCATTTCGTTGGTTACAAAAATGAGGGTTCCAGTTGATCCAATCAATGGAACAGCCTGCTCAGGAAATTAATGTGCAAGTAGCAGACCATTCCACAGATACTCTTACCTTTAATGTATCAGGTCATCCCATAAGTTCTGTCCGATTTTACCTTTTTCAAAATTGAATAAAATTTAATAGTATCTTAGAATGTCTAATGGAATTAAAAATTATTTTTATGCATTTGTGTACATTTAAACTAATTAAACATTATTTTACAGAATAATAGAATTAAAATTCCTTTGATTAAAACCCTTTCTAAGATGGAAGTATCCAAAGAGCATTTAAGGTACAATGCTTTATGAGTGCAAAAAAGGAAACTCTGCAGCCGAAGCGACTCGAAACATACACTCATTTTATGGGAAAGAATGCTCGAATGAAAGAACTTGCAGAAGATGGTTTGCAAAATTCAGAAGTGGAGATTTCAGCCTTGAAGATGAAGATCGAACAGGACGTCCAGCTGAGTTTGATGATAAGCTCCTTGAGGCATTACTTGAAGAAAATCCTGCATTATTAATTGAAGAATTGGCAATAAAGCTTAGTTCAAACCATACAACTGTTCATTGTCATCTTCAACAACTTGGAAAGGTTCCTAAACTTGGAAAATGGGTGCCTCGTGAATTGTCCGAAAGCAACCGCAAATTTCGAGTTGACATCTGCTCTTCTCTCCATTCTCGTGAACTCATTTCACCCTTTTAGGATAGACTTGTGACTGGTGACAGAAAATGGATCTTCTATTGAAATGTTAAATGTTGTAAACAGTGGCTTGGTAAAAGGGAAAAGCTCAACCACAACCGAGAAGGGAACTTCATGGGAAAAAGGTTCTTCCCTATATCTGGAGGGATTGCAAAGGAGTAATTCACTTTGAATTGTTACCACCTAATGCAACAATCAATGCTCAAGTCTACTGTCAGCAATTAGAGCATTTGATCCAAGCTCTGAAGAAAAAAAGACCTGCTTTAGTGAATCGAAAAGGAGTGATGTTTCATCAGGACAATGTGCAACCCCACACTGCAAAGATCACATCACAGAAGATCGAAGAGCTTGTTTGGGAAAAAATTCTTCATCCACTTTATTCTCCTTCAGAATACCATTTTCTTCATAGTTTACAGAATCAGTTGGTGGACATAACTTTCGCAAGCCAGGAGGAGGTCGAAACTGACATTTCAGAGTTCTTCGCTTCGAAACCAAAAGAGTTTTACATTGATGGGATTAAAAAGCTTGTAAATAGATGGAAGGAAGTCATAGATAATCAGGGAAAGTACATTGATGATTGTAGATATACTATTTTTTGAGGACTGGTAACTAAAACCACAAGATATGATGTTAGTCACCTTCAGTTGCAGTGAATACATTGCCTATCACCGACTTTACTGCCAAATAAGCGTCATCTTCTGGCATTCATTGGTAAGCTTGCTGAAAATATGTAGCAGAGTGTGCTACTTAGGATGTTATATAAAAGTTTGGAAGTAAATTAGGGGCAGTTCCTATCTACCTTTATAATAAGTGGAATATTGCAGAATAACTACCAAGTTACAACTTACAACTATTTACTCTCAAATCCCTTATCATAGATGTATGAAACCAAATGCTGCAGATAAACTTTTTATTCTGGCAGACAATCCTTCTACTACACTTTGTGCTTAAAATATATTTAAAAAATAAATCTTTCAGTGTTTTTCATTAACTAAGGCACTTGGGTACTCAATTTAGTAAATAGTGGCTGAGTATAGAAATATGTTCTATTAATGAAATTCTAAAACTGAGGCAGCAAAACACAGTGTGTGAGAAGGCTAGGTCTTTGTCTTACAGATGCAATCCATCCAGAAGACATGCTTACAGTATCAAGCTACTCAATTCTATTCACAAGATTCAGGGTGGCTTGAGGCTATAGGTAAAAGAAAATTTGTTCAATGGAAATGGGCTGTGCGTGAGAAGACCCGGCAAGCCAAGTAAGATCGTTGCCAGTGCCCCTGGACTGATTCTTGTGCGGGTGGCACATGAGATGCACCATTTTGAGCGTGGCCGTTGCCAGTACCGCCTGACTGGCTCCTGTAGGATTTTCGAGCGAGATCGTTGCCAGTGCCCCTGGACTGGCTTGTGCGGGTGGCACATAAAAGACACCATTTCGAGCGTGGCCGTTTTCGTGCGGGTGACACGTAAAAGCACCCACTACACTCTCTGAGTGGTTGGCGTTAGGAAGGGCATCCAGCTGTAGAAACTCTGCCAAATCAGACTGGAGCCTGGTGTTGCCATCCGGTTTCACCAGTCCTCAGTCAAATCGTCCAACCCATGCTAGCATGGAAAGCGGACGTTAAACGATGATGATGATGATGATGATGATACCACACACTAGGATCAAACCCAGGACTTCATGATTGCAAAGCAAACTTTTGGAGCAATCAGGCACACTGTTTCCACATTGTAAAGATGTCACTATTTATAAACCTGCACATTTAGATAACAAGGAAAATATTCATAAGAAAAAAGACTAAAATAATCTGGCTCAACCTGTTTGATGGTTGAAGAATTACTGAAGAATTTTGAAGAGAATATACTGCAGGCTTCTGGAAAGATAAGAACTCTCTTTTAAAGGTGGGCACAATTGTTATTAGCTATACTAAAATTTCACTGCTTAGAGAAATGAATTTTCCAGTGGTCCAATTTATAATTATGATTCCACTACGAAGGTCACAATTTACTCACATGCAGCATCTTTCAATGCTTGTCACTAATCTAATTCAGTTCTTAAACAAATTAAAAACTGTTAACATTTTCGAAGAGGACTGGTCCCTAACAACATTTTGGCATAAAAAATACATTGAGATTTGATACAGCAGAAAAATGCTTATATCAAAATTTGTAGCGACGTTATAGGAGAGTAAGTAACACCACCAATCAAGTTTAGATCTAAATAACTTTTTTTATTTCAAAAACAAAATATATTTATTTTAGCTTCAATGATAGAAGAAAGCATGAAGGATTTCACAGTTTTGGTTTCATGCAACAAGAAGTTGTCTTAAAACAGTTGTGAGGTAAAATATCATGAAAAAAATATAATATGTATATGAATAAATGGCAACAGTCACGACAGGTGAAATTCCAGAAAAATATAGGATTGATTAACTCTTGACCATATTTATTTATGAGCCTTTTATTATGGTAACTTATTTTCTATCTATAATCAATGATGAATATTTGTAAAGTAATCTTGTATTTTTTTTTGTGGAGCCTATGTTGTCTGCTGGGCAGACCATACAATTAAATTAAAGAATTTTATTTAAACTGAAAGCTCAGTAAATATCGGAAAATTAGAAGTCATCATTTTTAAGAATTTAAACTCATAGAACTATACAAGGAAGCTACTAGAAATAGGAGATAACTTTCCATCAAATCACACTCAACTGTCTTAGGAAAAAAAAAAGGTACACATTGGATAATGGGGTCCTAAATACAGTGTATCTGAAAAATAAGAAAGATTGGATGGTCACCACTAGAATACCATTTAATCATAAGTTTGCTGACCTGGGGCTAAATAACCACGTAGCCATCAAGTCTTTTGGCTAGCAATATAATTTTCAATTTGATTTACTGCTATTATTTCAATGATTGCATGATAAGCTATTTCATTTATTACATGGTTTCGAGATCAACAACCAAATAATACACTGCTAACCTTTTTACTTCATTAAGTAATTTAAAAAAAAAAAAAAAAATGATTTCTAGTATTGCTTTATTTAAGATCAATATTTAAGATTATTATTTGAAATCAACATTCGAGGTCATTCAGTGATAAAAGCCATCAGGTATATGTCAGATTATTCTTCATCCATTTTTACACCATTAATTTTACCACTTTCCTACGACCGGATCAATAATTTTGTTTTTATGCTCTTTTGCCTATTTGTTATTTATTGGAAGTGTTTTGGTCGGTTTGTTCTGTAGTTCCCCACTCTTGCCAGATTTTATATAGTTATTAGAGCATGTAGTTTTCCTGATGTTCAAAAAACGAAAGAAAAAAACAACACTCATACTAAAGGAAATTTTATGAATTCATAAAAACTACTGATCTGATACCATTCCGAAACCTAAACAATTGTTTCATCTTCCAATCTTTTTCTCCACCCACACCCCGATCTTTCCCATTTTCTCTCACTCTCTTTCTCTCCCTCCCTCTCCCCCCCCCCCCATCTTTCTTTGCTTCAGCACTTTCTATTTCTTGTAAGATTGTAGTAATTGCTTCATTCTAATGGGGTCATGATAAATAATATATGATTATTCTGGTGATAATCTGTCTTGAATTTATATATGTATTTGTTTCATAGTTCTCTCTCTCTAATTCCCACTTAAGTGAGTCAAAAGTAATAATAATAATAACAATAATAACAATAATAATAATAATAGTAACAAAAAAACATAGAAAGGAAAATATGCATTTTGAATATTAACATAATTTACATTGACATATGGAAAGAGATGTTGCCTTGTTTTCTGGGGATTTTGAATTCGTTTATGTATTGATCTCACTTTGGAATAGAAACAGCAATCCAGCTTCGGAATAAAAAGCAAAATATTGTAATTTCTGTATGCAAGAATAATATTTGTTGCCTTGCTGAGACTAAAAAGGTTTTAATGACACAGAAACATATTTTGGGAATATAACCAAAATTTAAATATATATTGGGTAGCTTAAATTTATGCAGGACATGTGTTCTGGCTAAGTCTGCGATATAAGTGGTATTCAAATGTTATACACCAGGCTTTTCATTCAGGTTGAGTTAACAGTGCCTGTAAACTGAATTTTGCCCAGTTTGTCAGTCTCCCAAACCCAAAACATAATACACGTTAACCCCTTCATGTCGATCATCTGTTTAAACTGACACTTAATTTTACAAGGGTATAAAACAAATACTTGATACAAATTGTGATTTGTGTATGATCTGTATCAAAGAATGAAACATATTCTTAACGCATATGCAGTCTGCATTAAACAGATTTCAATGAAATTTTTTCCAGTTGTTATTTAGGTCAAAACAGTAGTATCTGTGAATTTTCAGGCAATTTCATTCACTAGAAAAAATTTCGGCATGAATGGGTTAAGGAAGCAAGCATTTAAACTGGTTATATCCAGCCCAAATATTCTGCTTTGATAGTGTGCTGGTGTATCTCAAACAAAATTGCTGGAGTTTAGTAAGGTTACAGGGTAACGCTGTTAGTAGAAAGGGTGGGGACAAAGATGGGAGGAAATAAAATGAAAATGAAACTAAAATTCCTCAAGGCACTGCCCCAGCATGGCCACAGTCTAATGACTGAAATAAATAAAAGATAACAGAGAGAAGATATAAAGATAATGTAGTGTTCGATCCATTAAGTTAGAATAAAACAGTGTGGTCATGGCTGGAATGTCTTTGATTATAAGTCAACTCAAATAGCACTGACTTAAGGCCAAACAACAACAACCTTGTACGCACATTCACTAACCTGCAATAATGCAATTTGCCATTATCTGTATTAATCTTCCAATTGAAAATTGGCATTACATCAATTCACATGGAGTTCATAGTGATAGTGGTAGCATTTTTAATGTAACCATTTCACTGGGAAAAAAAGATAAATGCAGTCAGAAAGTTTTCATCTATGATTGAGTATTGTAAAAAGTCATTTGGTTATGTACATGATATATCACTTTGTGTATTCTGCCAAAATTTATTTCAAATACACCAACAGATACAGAACAAACTGTTATGTAATATGTTTTGTACATGATATATTATTTTTCTTATCCTGTCAATATTCATTTTAAATGTACCAATAGATAAATTATTGTTATGTAATATATTTTGATGATTTAAAAATATTTTGTCAAACAATAAATACAAGTTCATTTTATACATATGGCAAGAATTTTGATACAGCTATAAATCATCTGAAGATCAAGTCTAAAAGCTACTTTCAATTTACACTTAGCATTATTTCTCTTATAGCATTAAGCTACTCCATGTAGGAGTAGAACTCAGCACCATGTGTTTAACCATTTTCTTACTGTATTTCTGTTGAGATGCTCTGTGTTTCATTCAATTACTTTAAATATAACAAAGAATTTAGTAAAATAACTTAGTTATCATTCAGCTAGTGTTAGGAACATAAACTGTGACTAAGGTTTGGTGGCAGATTTTAATTTAGAACTCATGAAAACAAGACATTTGTACTACAGAGCCAGAGGCGGTTTCAGGTTGGTTAGTTTCAAAAGAATTATACACACCTCTACATTTGGACAGATGTACATTAGAACCAGTTGGAAGGGTGTGGATTGAAGGAAATTTAAGCTATTATTTCTAGCATATAAACTGACCACATTGAGATCTCCTCTCATGTCTTCTGCTTATTATTTTTCTTCTTAACCCTTTTGTTACCATGTTTCTCTTGAAATAATCTGTGTTTCTTTCAATTACTTTAAATATAACAAATAATTTAGTAAAATAACTTAGTTATCATTCAGCTAGTGTTAGGAACATAAATTGTGACTAAGGTTTGGTGGAAGATTTTAATTCATAACTTTTGCAAACAAGACATTTGTACTCAGAGCCAGAACTGGTTTCAGCCAGGTTGGTAACAAAAGGGTTAAAAGACATTTTAGTGTACTTATTATGTTGAGTTATTCAACTGTAAAGTATCTGCAGACAAGAATCACTTGGACTGCAAGAAATAGCAGCCAAATCTCTCTGAAATCACACTCTTAGAATAGAAACCTTTAGACAATGTAGTCTAGAATTACCTGCATTTGAGAAAAAGACAAGATTTCAAGGATGGACAGTCACCGATCATGATGTGTTCAATTTGAGCATGAAAAAAAAAAAGAAATAACTAGGAAAAAAATACTTTTCTAAATCATCATCATCATCATCATCATCATTGTTTAACGTCCATTTTCCATGCTGGCATGGGTTGGACGGACTGACTGAGGTCTGGAGAGCCAGAAGGCTGCACCAGGCTCCAGTCTGATCTGGCAATGTTTCTACAGTTGGATGCCCTTCCTAACACCAACCACCCTGAGAGTGTAGCGGGTGCTTTTTATGTTCCACCAGCACAGGAGCCAGTCAGGTGGTCCTAGCATCAATCACGTTCATGCCACCAACACCGGAGCCAGTCAGGGGACACTGGCATCAACTATTCATTTAGATAATACCTCTCTTTTTACTCTTTTACTCTTTTACTTGTTTCAGTCTTTTGACTGTGGCCATGTTGGAGCACCACCTTTAGTCGAGCAAATCAACCCCAGGACTTATTCTTTAGAAGACTAGTATTTTTTCTATCAGTCTCTTTTGCTGAACCGCTACATTACGGGGACATAAACACACCAGCATCGGTTGTCAAGCGATGTTGGGGGGACAAACACAGACACACAAACACACATATATACATATACATATACACGACGGGCTTCTTTCAGTTTCCGTCTACCAAATCCACTCACAAGGCTTTGGTCGGCCCGAGGCTATAGTAGACACTTGCCCAAGATGCCACGCAGTGGGACTGAACCCGGGACCATGTGGTTGGTAAGCAAGCTACTTACCACATAGCCACTCCTACGCCTACTCTCATCTCTATAGGAATTATTTTAATTGAGGATAAATTGTTGGTTTACTACAGAGGATTCTTGCACATATATTATTTACAGCTTCCTTGAAAAGCCATTAAGAGTTGAGTGATTCAACATTGGACACAGTGCACTAACAATAATAGACATTTTATCTCTTGATCCTTTATATTATTTACATTATTTACATTTGATGGATATTTGTCCTCATCTTGTTTGTTGTTAACACAACGTTTTGGCTGATATACCCTCCAGCCTTCATCAAGTGTTTTGGGGAAATTTCGAACCTAGGTTCTCATTCCTAAGGTATTTTTTGATGTTATTATTATTATTATTATTATTATTATTATTATTATTATCATTATTATTATTCATGTCACTGCGTGGAATCGAACTTGGAATCTTGGGGTTAGTAGCCCACGCTCTTAACCACTACGCCCTATGCCTGTGGGCATATAATAATAATAATAATAATAATAATAATAATAATAATAATAATAACATCGAAAAATACCTTAAGAATGAGAACCGAGGTTCGAAATTTCCCCAAGACACCTGATGAAGGCTGGAGGGTATATCAGCCGAAGCGTTGTGTTAAAAAACAACAAGATGAGGACAAACATCCGTCACATGTAAATAATGTACATAATGTACATAATTCCTTATCTCTTAAATACAAAACTGTATTATCTTAATACTCTCTAAACATCTTCTCTCTCTATACTTTGGAAAATGGGTATCTATCATACTTCACATTTCCAGTAACAGTTGTCTGTATTGCCCGCAAAAATATACTTAGTAGCTTGCTTACCCAAACACATGGTCCTGGGTTCAGTCCCACTGCGTGGCACCTTGGGCAAGTGTCTTCTACTATAGCTTCGGGCTGACCAAAGCCTTGTGAGTGGATATGGTAGACGGAAACTGGAAGAAGCTCGTCATCATCATCATCATCATCATCGTTTAACGTCCGCTTTCCATGCTAGCATGGGTTGGACGATTTGACTGAGGACTGGTGAAACCGGATGGCAACACCAGGCTCCAGTCTGATTTGGCAGAGTTTCTACAGCTGGATGCCCTTCCTAACGCCAACCACTCAGAGAGTGTAGTGGGTGCTTTTACGTGTCACCCGCACGAAAACGGCCACGCTCGAAATGGTGTCTTTTATGTGCCACCCGCACAAGCCAGTCCAGGGGCACTGGCAACGATCTCGCTCGAAAATCCTACAGGAGCCAGTCAGGCGGTACTGGCAACGGCCACGCTCAAAATGGTGCATCTCATGTGCCAACCGCACAAGAACCAGTCCAGGGGCACTGGCAACGATATGTATATATATGTATATGTTTATGTATATATATGTATATGTATATGTATATGTATATATGTATATGTATATGTATATATATGTATATGTTTGTGTGTGTATATGTTTGTGTGTTTGTGCTTGTCCCCCCCCCCAACATCGCTTGACAACCAATGCTGGTGTGTTTACGTCCCCATAACTTAGCGGTTCAGTAAAAGAGACCGATAGAATAAGTACCAGGCTTACAAAGAATAAGCTCTGGGGTCGATTTGCTCAACTTAAAGGCGGTGCTCCAACATGGCCACAGTCAAATGACAGAAACATGTAAAAGAGTAAAAAGAGTCAACCACAGATGAAGTATTATTCAAGCCATGTTTGTATTGACAAATTATCGTAGAACTAATAGAAAGTTAGTTTACACAGATTTTACAAAGTTAATGAATTATAACCATTGTAATACTGTAATATTTGACACTGATCACAATGATGATGGTGGTGTTGGTGGTGGTAGTGGTGGTGTTGAGATAAGTCTCACATTTCTACTTTGCTTTGTTTTTCTTTGTTTTCTTTTAATCTGTTCCTAAGTATAATGGATGTGAAATATAATCAATACAAGGAAAACAAATTACTGAAATTTGATCTACTTGAAATCAAGAATAACCTTTAGCAATATATTCAGTTATTAAATATTTTTCAAATATAAGTAACTGGCTAATGGAGAAGAAAAAGAAAATGAAAAACACGCAAGTGATTCTATTTGAATTATCTAAACTGATTTGAAGTACAGGATTTTATGTAGGATTACTTTGTTTACCAATAGGAAAGTGAGGCTGGAAATTATTACCCTGGGAAATAGATTGTGTTATATAAGAAATCTTATTAACATTTAAGAAGAGTCTTTTAGAATTTTAATATAAATTTGTCAGCATTAAATATATTACCTGATGGCAAAAATCACACAATATAAAGCTTACTTTAATTGAATAAATAATGTATGTGTTAATGTTAAGACAAGATTCTCTCCTGTTTTGTCTTAGCAAATCAGCAATGGATCAGATTATAAGCATGCCACCTACATTTTTGAAAAACAGAAATGCGATGTCAATGGCCGTCAGTTCTCACTGATACCATATAAATATCAAATTACTTTGTCATTACATCTAATTTTCTATAATTTTACTTTTTATAATGACATGGGAAATTTTCCACGGGTAATTTTGGCTTGCGGAACATGTAGTTAACGAAATGTAGGGACCCCCCCCCCACCTCCCCAAGATTTAATCAATAACTCTTACAACTGCACTGACAGAATATAATTAACATTAACAATAGTTCTTGTCGAGGAAATACAAGGTTGAAAAATTCCAAAATTCAAATTGATTAAAAATTGAACAGTGCCATGCAAAAAAGTATGCTTCACATATCTATCTTTTACCTTTTATTTTTTAACTTTTTCTTGTTTCAGTCATTAGATTGCGGCCATGCTGGGGCAGCGCTTTTAAGAATTTTAGTCAAATGAATCAACCACGGCACTTGTTCTTTTAAAATCCGATACTTATTCTTGCCAAGTTATGGGGATGTAAACACACCAACACAGGTTGTCAAGTGGTGGTGGAAGACACACACAGACACACACACACACACACACACACAGATACAAAGTCACACACACACACACACACACGGAGTCACACACTATCACAGATACACACACAGTCATACACACACACATGCATACACACACACATACACATACACAGACACAAAGTCACACACACACACATTACCATAGATACACACACAATCACACATACACACACACAACGTCACACACACGCACGCACACACACACACACAGTCACACACTGCCATAGACACACACACACAGACACATACACACACACACACAGAGTCACAAACACACACACATGCAGTTCATCATTCAATTTCCATCCACCAAATCCAAAGCTGAGGCTTTGGTCAACCTGAGGCTAAAAAGAAGACACTTGCCCAAGGTGTCATACAGTGGGACTGAACTCAGAACTTGTGGTTGTGAAGCAAGCTACTTGTTACACTGCCACACCTGTACCTATTTAATAATTAAACTGATTTTTGGTTTATCTCAATGTAAGGATTTATAAGAAAGAATATAAGTTCAGAATTAAATCTAGTACTGATCAGGTAATTCAAAAACGATAATAATGGAATATTTTCATGGATTATTTATCTAAATAAAATATATAACTGAGTCGGTGGTGACATGTTTAATTTAGGGATCATGAAACATTTTTTATTAATTAGAACTGTAGCTTTAATGAAAAGAAATTCATTAGTTTTAGGCAGGTCTATTAATTCTATAATTGTTGTATTTAGTTATCAGTACAACTTCGTTATATGGGTCAGCAGGTTGTGCGAAACTACAATGGGTTAAATAGACAACAAAACCTGTCAAAGTGAGAAAGCAAAGTCAATGACCTGATCTACACAGACATGCAGGAAGTAAATAGACACTTTTAAGTTTCAAAATCTTTTATTTGATATTAATTGGTTGAAGGAGAGGTTTTCTTTTAGCTGCTCGTCCGCAATACCCAAGCTTATGCAGATATATAAGACACATTCTTGGACTGGCTTCTAGCTGTTTTGCAATGTCAGAAGCCTTCAAACGGGGTTCGTTTTCCACAATTCTCTTCAAACAACGAAGCTTACTTTCCAGGGGCCCAGGTTGGCCGGGACAAGGATCTGTTGATTCTTTTCCTTGGCTTTTGAATTGCACTATAATTCTATTAACAGTAGCAAGAGGAATTTGTGATGTTGAACTATTCTAGATGTTATAGGGTTTACTGAAATAAGACCCCAAAATTGTGATAATATATAAGACCTAATAAGCATACATTCATCATCATTTCTATATTTAAGAGATGAAGAATTATGTACATTATTTACATTATTTACATTTGACAGATATTTTCATCATCTTGTTTGTTATTAACACAATGTTTCAGCTGATATACCCTCACCCTCCATCACAGGCATATGGCGTAGTGGTTAAGAGTGCAGGCTACTAACCCCAAGATTCTAAGTTCGATTCAAGGCAGTGACCTGAATAATAATAATAATAATAATAATAATAATAATAATAATAATAATAATAATCAGAAGAAGAAGAAGAAGAAGAAGAAGAACAACAACAACAACATCGAAAAATACCTTAGGAATGAGAACTCAGGTTCGAAATTTCCCCAAGACACCTGATGAAGGCTGGAGGGTATATCAGCTGAAACGTGTTAACAACAAACAAGATGAGGACAAATATCCATCAAATGTAAATGATATTCATCACCATTATCGTTTAATATCCGTCTTCCATATATGCATGGGTTGGATGGTTGACAGGAGCCAGCCAGGTAGGAACACTACCCTCGGCTACTGTGTCTGTTTTGGGAGGGGTTTTACGGTTGGATGCCCTTTCTAACAGCATCCACCATACAGAATGTATGGTGCCTTTTACATGGCACTAACACTGGTGAAGTAAGTTTTGGTTTAATATTGAGAAAGCAATCATAGAAAGGGGATAAGTTTCAGGATTTATGAAATATTTGATGCACTATAAGACTGGCTGCTAACCCATGCGTCTTAATAGATACAAATATATGATATAATTAGTGATTACAATGATGAGAAAAACCCCTTCAAAATCTTAAGAGAAAATGTAGCTGGTAAACATAACTATATAAGCAATGATAATGACACCTTAATAAGGACAATCAAAATTAAGCTGAAAGACAAAATGTAAGATTAAATTATATTTTAAAAGCTTCAAGGATGCAAACATAACAGCAACATTAAAAATGGAGAAAGGTAAAAAAAAAAACTGTCTTCATTTTTGTTATTCTTATATGTTCAACAATTAACAAAAGCCTAATGATCTAATTTAAAGCTTTTCATTAAAATTTTATGTTTGTTCCAAACACGAGTTTAATAATGACAAAATTATTTTACTAAAATCTTCATTATATTTCTAATTAATTGAAGCAATGGTGGTGCATTTCAACTGGAATGTGGTAAGGAAAGGGTTAAATAATTAATAATAACAGCAGACAGAATTCTTGATAAAATGAAAATACGATTCTTGGATAAATAAAGATGCTTCAATCAGAGTTGTGTTGAAAGATGCTTGAAAGAGAACTGATTCGAAATAGAAACAGCAGAAAGGAATGAGAGAATATAAAAATGAAAAGAAAAACCAAGCTATGCTGTAACCAACACCAAACCTAATATATAATTCAAGTCATCTTGTTAGCTTTTATCTTTTGTTGCTTCCTGTTTCAGTCATCAGACTGTGGCCATGCTGGGGCACCAACTTCAAGAATTTTTAGTTGAGCGAATCAATCCCGATAATTTTTTTTTTTATTTCAATCCTGGTACTTATTCTATAGGTCTATGTTGCCAAACTGGTAAGTGTGAGGGATGTTAACACACTAACACTGGTTGTCAAGTGGAAGTAGAGGACAAACACACACACAAATACATGATGGACTTCTTTCCATTTCCGTCTACCAAATCTGCTCACAAGGCTTTGGTCAGCCCAAGAATATAATATAAGACACTTGCCCAAGGTGCCATGCTGTGGGATTGAACCCAAAACGATGTAATTGGGAGGCAAGCTTCTTACCACACATCTGTGCCTATTATGGAAAAATTAAATTAAATATGTAATACAAAGTTTGTATTTGTATATATATACGGTGATGGTAGTGGTGGTGGTGGTGGTGGTGGTGGTGATGGTGATGGTGATGGTGGTGATGATGGTGGTGGTGGTGGTGGTGGTAATGATGATGATGGTGGTGGTGGTGGTGGTGGTGGTGGTGATGGTGGTGGTGGTGGTGGTGGTGGTGGTGATGGTGGTGGTAATGATGATGATGGTGGTGGTGGTGGTGGTGGTGGTGATTGTGGTGGTGATGGTAATGATGATGGTGGTGGTGGTGGTGGTGGTGGTGGTGGTGGTGGTGGTGATGGTAATGATGATGGTGGTGGTGGTGGTGGTGGTGATGGTAATGATGATGGTGGTGGTGGTGGTGGTGATGGTAATGATGATGGTGGTGGTGGTGGTGGTGGTGGTGGTGGTGGTGATGGTAATGATGATGGTGGTGGTGGTGGTGGTGGTGGTGGTGGTGGTGGTGATGGTAATGATGATGGTGGTGGTGGTGGTGGTGGTGATGGTAATGATGATGGTGGTGGTGGTGGTGGTGATGGTAATGATGATGGTGGTGGTGGTGGTGGTGGTGGTGATGGTAATGATGATTCTCACATGCCTGTTTATGATTAATGTTTGCTTTGATTTATTCCCTTCCTTTTCTGTTGACAATCATAAAACAAATTGCTGAAGTTTGATCCACTTGAAATCATGAATAACCTTTAGCAACATTTTCAGTTATTAAATATTTTTTCGAATAAAAGTAACTGTCAAATATGAGGAAAAAACAACAAACAAAAAAAAACAGGAGGAACGAAACAAAAACAATAAACAAAACAAAACAAAAAAAAACTATATTTTAAGTATCCAAGAAGACTCGAAGTACAGGATCTTGTTTAGAAATGCTTTACTTACCAATAAAAAACTGATGCTGGAAATTACAATACGGGTTTGTATATGTTATTATTATTATTATTATTATTATTATATATAATATTTTGTTAATATTTAAGAGCATTCTTTATTCTTGTTTAATTTGCTCGCAGTAAATTCATTACTAACGGCAAAAACTTTCTTTAATTGAACAAAGCTTAGTTTAATTAAATAATGTATGTGTCAATGTTAAGACAATCTTCCCTCCTTTTTTTTATCTCTTAACAAATCAGAAACAGGTCAGATTTAAAACATTCTGCCCACATTCTGTGAAACAGAAATTGATGTAGATGGCCATTGATTCTTATTGGTACGTTATAAATATCGAATTCTAATTTCGTTAAAACTTTTTTGTCGTCGTTTCATTTCTATAATGACATGCCAAATTATTGCCATGGATAATTTCTGCCTGAAGAGCATGTAGTTAGGTGGAGCCTAATAAAATTAAGTGACCTCCCCAACCTCCACATAGACACACCTTCAGAAAAATTAATCAATAACCCTTACAACTGCAATGGAGTGAAAAATGATTAGCGTTTAAGATACTTCTTGTCAAAGAAATATAAGGCAGAAAAATTCCAAAATCCAAATTGTTGAAAAATTGAATGGCACCAGCAGGAAGGTATTTTGTTATTTTTATTCTTTTATTTGTTTCAGTCATTTGACTGCAGCCATGCTGGAGCACTGCCTTTAGTCAAACAAATATCAGCCCCAGGGTTTATTCTTTGTAAGCCTAGTACTTATTCTATCAGTCATTTTTGCTGAACTGCTAAGTTATGAGGATGTGAACACACCAACATTGGTTGTCAATTATCTAAAGTGTGTATACATTTTTTTTGGACACCCTCTATATATATATATATATATATATATATATATATATGTGCGTGTGTGTGTGTGTGTGTATATATATATATATGTATGTGTGTGTGTATTTATGTGTGCGTCTTTGTGTCTGTGTTTGCTATCCACCCCATTGCTTGACAACTGATGTTGATGTGTTTACGTCCCCATAACTTAGCAGTTCAGCAGAAATGACTGATAGAATAAGCAACAGGCTTACAGAGAATAAGTCCAGGGGTCGATTTCTTCAACTAAAAGGCAGTGCTCCAGCATGGTCCCAGTTAAATGACTGAAACAAATAAAAGAATAAAAAAAGATAAATGAGGAGGAAGAGTGGCTGTGTGGTAAGTAGCTTGCTTACCAATCACATGGTTCCGAGTTCAGTCCCACTGTGTGGCGCCTTGGGCAAGTGTCTTCTACTATAACCTCGGGCTGACCAAAGCCTTGTGAGTGGATTTGGTAGACGGAAACTGAAAGAAGCCCGTCATATTGTCCCCCCAACATCACTTGACAACCGATACAGGTGTGTTTACGTCCCCGTAACTTAGAGGTTCGGCAAAAGAGACCGATAGAATAAGTACTAGGCTTACATAGACTAAGTCCTGGGGTCGATTTGTTCAACTAAGGCGGTGCTCCAGCATGGCCACAAGTCAAATGACTGAAACAAGTAAAAAAAAAAAAGAGAGTATGACAGATTTAAAAGAGGATAAGACATTCTGTTCATATGACAGGGGTTACAGAAGCAAAATAAAAATGTGTGATGTGTACATGGTAGAGGCGAGACATTAAATATAGTTTTGTATAAAAGAAGAGAAGATCAATGAAGGTTGTAAGCTTCAGGGTATATGAAATATTTAATGTTGATCATAACTTGTACACTGATTTCCAGCAGAAATTACAAGGGTAATCTTGGCAGATAAACAATGCAATGTTTTGATAATCCAAATATTTGATCTAATTAGCAATTACAATGATAAAGAACTGGAAATATTCTTTCAAAATCTAAAGAAAATACAGTTAGTGAAAATAGGCAGCGTTCAGGAGATTATAATTATGGGGATCAAAATTAAGCTCAAATTTTTCAGGAAAAAAAAAAAAATACAGGGCATAAAATAAGATTTGGGAAAATTAAAAATCTAAAATGGAAGAGTAAAATTTAAGGCACATAAAAGAGGAAAATGCACATCTTTATTTGTATTAGTTGCATGTGTTAAACATTTACCAAGATAATACAGTTCTATATCTAAGAGATGAGGAATTATGTACATTATTTACATTATTTACATTTGACGGATATTTGTCCTCATCTTTGTTGTTAACACAATGTTTCGGCTGATATACCCTCCAGCCTTCATCAGGTGTCTTGGGGAAATTTCAAATCTGGCTTCTCGTTCCTAAGGTATTTTTCGATGTCATTATTATTATTATTGAGTGAGAGAGAAATGCATGCCATCAAAGTGACACTGGAGTAAAATATATGAAGCCCATTATACCCATCAGGACTACCCGTCTGATAAGGGTACACCAGGCACATGTATCACAACCATATGTGCCTGACATGGTGATCTCATATCAAGATAAACTGTGAATGACCTTGCAGGTGGGGCCCAGTTAGAATTTTCTTCAGGTCAAGTAGCCCATACCACTCAAAGGTCCCTGAATAAGGTTTGTTTAAGGATGTTGAGCAAAACACCCGTGTTTCCAATGGTGAATTATCCAAACCCCAAAGAATTCCTCTCAACACATGGCTATGATGCTTACCCACTGCTTCTGCTCAAGATCAGAGATGCACATATCGTCAGCTACCAGGGGACATGCTCAACTGGTTAAGGTCAAACAATTGATATTCAAATCTGTGGTATTAAGCAGAATATTTACTGTAGCCCATCTTTTTATACCAAGACAAAACAATGTACATGATAATACTTCCAATCAATTAAGATCAGAAGCTATGAGAGCCACTGCTTGGTACTGCACACATGCAATTATTATTATTATTATTATTATTATTATTATTATTATTATTATTATTATTATTATTATTCAGGTCAGTGCCTGGCATATGGCATAGTGGTTAAGAGCGTGGGCTACTAACCCCAAGATTCCAAGTTCGATTCCACGCAGTGACATGAATAATAATAATAATACAAATAATAATAATAATAACAACAACATCGAAAAATACCTTAGGAATGAGAACCCAGGTTTGAAATTTTCCCCTGGACACCTGAAGAAGGCTGGAGAGTACATCAGATGAAATGTGCTAAAAACAAACAGGATGAGGACAAATATCCGTCAAATGTAAATGTAAATAATTTACCAAGATCCTTTAAATAATAGCAGTAGACAAAATTCTTGATGAAAGGAAACCAAAGCTGTTTGATTGAAGTGTGTTGAAAAATAAGAATTGTAATAGAATCAATATGAAGAAGAAAGAGAAGAAAGAAAATTATAAAATATAGAAATGACAAAAATAAAACTTTGTTGTACTAAATCTGAAGAATGATTCAAGGTAAGACATTGAGCTGAATTATACTTCAGATCTTGTTAAGATAATTGTTAGATAATTGTGCAGACATATATGTATGTATGTATGTATGGATGGATGTATGTATGTATGTATGCATGCATCTATGTATGTATGTATATATGGATGTATGTATGTATGCATGCATCTATGTATGTATGTATGTTTGAATGTGGTGTGTGCCAGAGGGCTTGCAAATCCAATGGGGGTCTTAAAAGACATGTTAGGATCCACAATGAGCAGAACTTACTTGCAGGTATTGGTAGTGCAAATCAGAGGTGCAATCTGTGTGGGTGTTTTTTCAAAACACTGTCTGGTTTAAAAAGCCACATCAGACGCCATGAAAGGGCTAAGGTGTAGGTGCAGGAGGTGGTCAAAGTCTGTGTAAGGAGTAGACAACCACCATGTATGTATGTATGTATATGTGTGTGTGTATGTATTTATGTGTGTATGTATGTATGTATGCTTGTGTGTATTTATGTGTATGTGTGTGTGTATGTACGTATGTATGTATGTGTGTATATGTATGTATGTATTTGCGTGTGTGTATTTATGCATGTATGTATGTATGTTTGTGTGTATGTATGTGTGTATGTGTGCATGTATGTATGTGTGTATATATATGTATGTGTGTATGTATATGATTGTATTTCTTTGAAGTTTATTTAAGCTCTTCTGAAGAGCGCTTAAGCCAGTCACTAACAAAACGACGACACACTTTCATTTAAGAGAATTCCTGGTGTTTGTAAATATGTGGCTGAGTTGGTTTGTTGGTTGAGCTGCACTGCATACACCCAAGTGTGTGCAGCTATTCATCTAAAGAATCTCAGATGGAAAAATCTTTGGAATGTTTTACAAATCTTCACTGTGCCACGAATACATAGGATTTGGAGAATTTGTGTCAGTTGTTTTGCTCTCTCTTTGAAATGTGTAATTTTATAGCTACATAGACTAATGAACTAATGCACTCTCAGAGTGGTTGGCATTAGGAAGGGCATCCAGCTGTAGAAACGGTGCCAAATCAGATTGGAGCCTGGTGTAGCCATCTGGTTCAGCAGTCCTCAGTCAAATCGTCCAACCCATGCTAACATGGAAGGCGGACATTAAGCGATGATGATGATGATGATGATGTAAGGCACAAAAGAGAATTTATAGTCAGGGAAGCTCTAAGTTTCACATTAATTCACAATAAATGTTAACTTGTTCCTGGATAATACAGTTCTATATTCAAGAGATGAGGAATAATGTACGTAATTTATATTATTTATATTTGATGGATATTTGTCCTCACCTTGTTTGTTGTTAACACAATGTTCTGGCTGGTGTACTCTGCAGCCTTCATCAGGTGTCTTGGGAAAATTTCAAACCTGGGTTCTCATTCCTAAGGTATTTTTAGATGTCATTATTATTATTATTTTATGTTTGACTTTTGCTTTGCATTTGTACAAGTTGGATCCAAGTCTCACCCAGAGACCTCAAGAGACAACAAGTGAGAAGTTCATGTAGGTGTTATGCCTAGGGTACCATATATTTGGATTTGTACATAATGTTGTTCTAGAGAATATTTAAGAAACCATGAGAAAATTATGTTTGTTTTATTATTATTATTATTATTATTATTATTATTATTATTATTATTATTATTATTATTATTATTCAGGTCACTGCCTGGAATCAAACTCGGCATCTTGGGGTTAGTAGTCTGTGCTCTTAAGCCCATGGGCATATGGCATAGTGGTTAAGAGCGAGGGCTGCTAACCCCAAAATTCCGAGTTCAATTCCAGGCAGTGACCTGAATAATAATGATAATGATAATTATCCGTCAAAATTTCCGTCAAATGTAAATAATGTAAATAATTGTCTCTGGATTTTTAATTGTACATTCACATCCACATTTTTAATAGTACGTTCCACATCGCAGCAGATGTATGTCTGTATGTCTGTACTGGGTTGGTGCATAATTATTGCAGCTTTTATTCAACAAAACTTATTCAAC